>NC_143489.1:29422153-29727307 GCF_027475165.1 Benincasa hispida | reverse complement strand
ATTAAAACTAATTTCTCTTTTTTTTTTTTTTGGGAGAATTTAAGAGAGAAAAAAGAGAGAAAAAAAGAGGGAAAAAAGCCCTAACAGCCAGTAAAATAACTTACATGCAATTACAATCTCCTAACCCCCACCCAGAATTACAGCCATACATCACCCGCCACGTAATACACATTAAAAAAGGAGAGAAGTAAAATTAAAAATTTTTAAAATTAGGAAAAAAAAAATATGAAAAACAGAGCAATTCCCGGAGAGCTCTCTGCAGCTAAACACAACCTAAGCAATTTCATCGTTTTTTCTCTCTCTCTCTATCTCTATTTCTCTCTCTCATCCTCTGTTTTTTGGTTCCACTCAACAACCAACAGGGGCGACGGCCGGCTTTACCTTCGGTGGTCGTCCTCTACCTCTGGGAGGACCGGCGACTGGAGCAGAGGTCGGCGCCGGTTTCGGGTACTTCGGGGGGCGGCCACGTGGCCTTCCACTGCCCGGGGTGGTTTTCTTCTTAGGCTGTGAAATGGGAGCGAATGGATCTTTGGGTTTGGGAGGACGACCACGTGGGCGCGGTGGAGAGACGACGGTGCCTGGCGGGAGAGGGACTTTAGGCTTGGGAGGACGGCCACGGCCACGCTTTGGTGGGGCGTTGGGATCGGGCTTCATGTAGTTGTTTTTGACGAAGAGTAGTTGGCCGGTTTGTTTCATGACGTCTAAGTGGTGAGTGAGAAGCGTAGAGAAAGCAGGGGGTAGATCGCCGTATGTGGACTCGATTTGCTTGGTAATCGCCGATTTGCTCACTCCGTTTTTGTCGTTTAGAGATTCGATCGCTGTCATAATCATCTGTGGAAGAAATTTCCTCGAAATTAAATTTAAAAAAAAAAAAAACAGAGAAATTAAGAAATGCAGAGATAAAGAGAGAGAAATTGAAGTACCTCGGGGTAGTGGGGGAGAGAGGGAGCAGGGGGAGGTGGTTGAGGTGGGTTGTTGAGTTGGTCGTCGGTAGCCATGGCGGCGGTGGAGACGGCGGAGATGATGTGATTTTAGAGAGAGGAGGAGGAAGAGAGAGAAACACTGTAGGTTTGGTGGGAAGAAGACGATTGAAGAAGGGGAAAGGGGAGGATTTAAAAAGGGGAAATAGGGAGAGGAGGGGATCAGGAGGAAGAGCAGAGGAGATCTGACGGCTGGGGATAGAGAGCTAAGGGTGAGGATCTCAGGGCTGGAATTTGCGTTTAGTGTTTTACGACACGGATCGATGACGTGGCTTGTGGGTCCTAATTTCCACGCCCTCCCCTCCTTATAGTTGTTTTTTCCTTTCCCTCCTTTTTTTTTTTTTTTTTTTTCTTTTCTTTTGTTTTTTAATTTTTTTGGTTTAGTACCGAAAACTACTTTGGAGTTTCGAGTTCCAGATAACCACCACTCTCAGTATTCCGTGCTGCTTCAGTTCCTACGAGGATTGTTTTTTTAATTTTTCCTTTTTCTTTTTAATTTGTTTTCATTTCAATCACATCACCTATTATTTTCATTTCTTTTCTTTCGTAATGCCATTCAAAATTGTATCAATTTTATTTTTTTAAAAAAAAAAAAAAAAAAAAAAAAACAGATGTATCAATTTAATTTAGACTAAATTATAAGTTTAATTTATGAAGTTAGTGTTCATTATTATTATCATTGTTTCTTAGAAGGAAGTTAGGGGGCGTTTGCCCCAAGTTGGGTTAGGGTGGTTAGGTAAAAAAAAAAGAAAAAAAATTTACCCAACATCTAATTCACCAATCATTAAAAATGTTTATTATTCTGTTATTCACATTAACTCACATTTTTCATTTTATTATTCACGTCAACTTTCTCAATTCATCTTCTCCTATGATAATTATCAATTCAATTCTATGCACCAAACGCCCACTTGGTGTTTATTCGGTTCTTAAGAGGATGTTTAAAGCATTGATTTGAGTTATGAAATTTATAATTTAATATATTAGAGTTAAAAAGTCTATGCTTAGGATGCAAAATTATAAAATTAAGTTTCTCGATAGATGTAAAAACTTTGACAGTGTTTAATGTTGAAAGTGAGTTGTTTAACACCTACTTTTGAAGTTGAAAAGTAATCCATCAATGGTAATATAAAAACCAACTGATTACTTTTGTTGTTGTTTACTTTTATCCTTACTGTTATAGATATTATTACTGCAACACCATGAAAATTATCAATTTGCCACATCTGTTGCCACCTTTATCGTTACCATTACTGTTACTGTTACTGTTACTGTTACCGTTAAGGTCAAACAATAATAGCAACGGTAACGATAATAGTAAAATGTGACAGATTCATAATTATAGGTAAACACAATCAAAAGTAATCCAATCGTGTTTGATAATTCAGGTATATTACAATTCATCCATTAATAAAATCTCATTACCGACTACACCAATTTTCATTACAGTTTGGTAAACGTGAGCTAAAGTTGGTGTCCCAAACACTCTAATTTTTTTTTAAGTGTCTAATATATGTTTGAATTTTGAATTTTATATCGAACAAGTCTCTAACAATTTCAATTTTTTTAATAATTAATCAATTTATTAGATATAAATTTGATTTCGTGTCTAGTGAAATATTGTAAACTTTTAATTATGTGCTAATATATTGGAAATCTTAGGAGGTGCTTGGGGTGATGAGTGAGTTCTTAAATTTGAAGTTGTTTAGGGTCTATTCGGTAGACAACTTGAAAATATAAATTTCAAAACAATGAATGAAATAAAATCAAAGTTGTGTTTCATATTTCCACATGTGTGTTTCGTAGCAAAATTCATAAAACTATATTTTAATTTAAACAATTGTAAACTAGTTGTAATCGCCACTAAATATTAGTTGATAATAAACTACTATTAATTTACTTATGAACATGTTTTATTTTAAAAACATTGTAAATTATTATTTTGTAATAATATATAATTTATAGGATAAATCAAACTTTTTGTGCAGTTTGGAAGGGTCAGGTCTTATGGTTAATTAGAATTTACTACTAATAGGTTGATAAAAGTTTCATAAATAGTCCCTATGGTAAGGATTATTTAAGAGGATTTAACAAATCATAAAGACTATATATGAAGTTATATTAAACCATAAAATCTCAATTTTAAAACCACATTAATTAATTTTTAACTTTATACAAACCATAGGGACCCAATTTGGAATTTAACCTAATATATAATATATTACACAATAAATATTTTAATTTTTTACAAGTTGAATTGAGCTTATAACATGACATATACTATATTTCCAAATGTTTTTAACTTTATTTAATATAATTTTGTATTTTAAATTTTCAAATTCAAATTTTGGATAAAATGAAAACATAAAAATTTTGTTTTCAATATTTCCCCAATTTGAATCACATAATCTGAAAACAATGTTTATAAACAGAATTTAGGTTGTCTGCCAAACATATATTCACTTAATTTAATGAATCTAAAAATATAAAACGGAATCTGGATTACAAATCTAACAAGCCCTCAATCTCTACCGTTGTTTTGTTGAGTTTGGAAAGTTTACGTTTGGGTTTTTCTTAATATGATATTTTCAAATTCATTCCAATTTAAATATGAATGAAACAAATTTTCTTCAATTGATTTTGTGGAATTTGTTTTGGGATAAACATTTGATTATGCCCAAGTTCAATCTTGATTCAAATATAATCATATTTCTATTTTACCTTTTAATTTAAAATTGACCCATTCGTGGATTATAATTTGATAATATTTCAAATTATTAAGTTTGTTTATTATTTTCTTTTTTTAAATAACATCAATCTTTTACTTTTACTTTTTTAAAAAAAAAAGTTGTTAGAAACATTAAAAGAATGGAAAGAGAGAAATGGAAAAATATGGAATTTCTCAAAAAATGTATAAACTTCACTGATAAACATTACATTGAAATTGATAGGATGAAACTATTTAACACGAGTTAGTGAAACGTGTGAATCAAACAGTGAAATTGTTATTTTAATCACCTCAACTCATCTAAAGTTGGTGATCCAGATTCTTCTTATGAGCTAAATTTGTAATTGTTAAAATTCACGATCATATAGACATCAACTTTAAAATTCGACTTTTATGTAACTTATATTTTTTTATCCTATATATATTTTTTGCCTTGTGTTGAAAAAACAAAAAAGAAAAAGATACGAAATTTGAATTTTGTTTTATTTTTTCTTCAATATATGCGTGTATATATATATAATTTTGTGTTTGGATTGTAATAAGGGATACATATGGTAAATTTGAGTTTCTTTCGATGTATGTTTGGTAATGGTTTTTCGAATTTATGATTTGTTTCACATGTTGAACTTGGTGTAATTTCATACAATATGAGTCTTTTTTATACCAAACATAGAGATGATAGTTAAATATTCGAGAGATGAACAATATAATATAACCTAATAAATTAATTAATAAATTATTTCTGATTAATTATTAACATCAATATATTATTTAGACATAATATATTTTAAGGAAAATTTTTATCGATAGAAAAAATGTCACTGTTTATCGGAATAGCAAAAAATATATATATATAAATAGATACTGATATATGTTATTAGTGATAAACTTTTATCAGCTTCTATCAACTTCTATTAAAAAAATTTAAAATTTTAATTTTTTGTGTAAATAATTTTTCTTATTTTTTAAAATCTCCCACATTTTACTTTATTTATACTCGTTTGATTATGATTATTGATTTATTAATTATTTAATTTACAATATTTCTTCTAATCACTTTTATTTTTAATGAACAAAAATATTACTTATTTTTATTTTTATTGATTAATAAATATACAATATATTAAATTTTACTGACACGATAATCTGCTAGTTTATTGACATGGTTTGAAAATTAACAAATAAAACATGGATAATATTACTCTAACATAGTGAAAGTATGGAATAACTTAATTAAATAACATTTGAAAATTGTTATGTACTACATAACAAGTAACTTCAACGGAAACCATTCAAGATTGGTAACTTTTTTGGAAATTTGCTTAAAAAGCGTATATACTCGTGTTTTTTACGCAACAGTGCAATAAAGTATATCAGACAATATGAAGACGGTTAAAGTGTTTGAATTTTTAAATCCATAGTTTTTACAACGTTATAATTTTTAGCAATAAAATTATCTTTTTAAGTTCAACAACATGAATCACTCGCCTATTAGTCGATGAAATATAAGTGTTTTAATATTTCTTTTTTAAATCAGTTTGTTATTGCACTAAATACTTTCCTTTGAAGGCCACAATTAAGTTATGCATTTTGATGGTGCTAGTAATCTCATGCATTATACGGTGATGTTGTAAAATTTCTTTTATCTTAGAAATAATTATTGATTTGATGGTATTTATTAGGGAAAATACTGAATTATACATTTGAACTATGAATATTAGATCAATTACTTTAACTAATAATTATATCAATTTAAAAAAAAAAAAAACAAATTTTTACTAAGTGTATAAATTTATCTCCTTTATTATGTTCCGTTTAGATAGATATATGTGAGAGTTATAACTTTATTTTATCAATTAAACTCTTAAACTTCTTTAGGTGAATCAATATAGACTATGAATTAAGATTTCCTTTAAAATTTGTTATTGCATGAATTCTAATGTCTCTTTTATTAATCTGACATTTGAAGAAGTCTACACATGTGAAAGAAAAGAAATGATGGATAGACGAATTTGAGTGACAATCTTAACAAATATGGTATTAAGTGATTTCCTTATGATAATCTAGAAGTTTAATTGATTCAATTATAAGTCTCCTATTTCTCAAATGAAATTCGAAGAAATTTGTAAATTAATATACTTACGAAAGTTCAAGATTTAAATTGTTATAATTATTAGTTTAACATTTTAATTTATTTAACTCTCAAATTTTAAGAGTTTATATTGATTTTTTTTTCAATATATTTTTATTTCATCCTTGTGCTCAAGCATGAGAGAAACAAGAAAGAAAAAATTAACTTTTTGGTCTTTAACTATTTGGTTTCCAAATTTCAAAAGATTACACTTTCAATCATTAAAGTTTTGAGTTTTATTTTAATTTTAATTCAGTCTTTAAGTTTCAAAATTTTACGATTTTACATTTGAATTTTGATTTTTATTCTAATATGGTCCCTGAATTTTAAGATTTATACATTTAACCTCGATTTTTCACTAACGATAATGTCTATTATTTAATTTAAGAATTAAAATAATTATAATTAATTAAGTTTCACTATTTTTTTCATCATTATTAAATTAATTTTAAAAATTCACTTCATAATTATATGAAACTAATAAGTAGACATTAATGTCAATAACTAAATTAAGTATTTAGTGAAAAATCATAATTAAAGGTATTAAATCTTGAAACATAAGAATTGAATTGAAACAAAACTCAAATCTAAAAATAAAATTGAAACATTTTAAAAATTTTAGACTAAATTGAAATCATGCTCAAACTCAAGAATTAAAATTAAAAGTGTAACATTTTAAAATAGATGAACTAAATAAAAATTAGATCAAGATTTAGTGCGAAAACTTCCATTCAAATTAAGTATATGGACGTCTTCTTTTTCACCTTTTTAATGTAAATATCAATGAATTCAAATATTCTTTACCTGTACCCTTTTAGAAAGTGTACATCTAAGATTATTTAATTTAAAAGACAACGCATCTAACAAGTCTATATTATACGGACAAATTAAAGTTTGGATAAATTATTTTGATAGCATCACCAATTAACCAATTTATGTTGGGAATAATCTCGATTTATGAGGGTTATAAAAACTGGATCAATCTAGAGACAGTTTGAATTGACTAAGAAAAAATTAATTTTCAAAAAAGTCGTTCTCACTTGACACTTAGAACCAAACAAAAAAAAAACTTTTTAAAATAAAAGCACATGCATTTTAGGTACGGTTTTTCTCGAAAATAGTTTTATGTACAAGTTTGTTTGGGTTTGTTATATACCAAAAAATATTTATATTAATGTCAAATTACTATAAAAGACAACTATTAAACACTACATGAACTAATAATTTAAAAACACTTTTATTAGTCGAAGGTTGGCCGCTGGAGTTGGTCGTTGGTGATGGCTATGGAGTTACTCGTCAGAATTGGCCGCTGAGGGTGGTGGTTGTCAGAGTTGTACATCAAAGGTTGTCATCGATGGTCGACGGGGTGGCAAGAGGAGGGTGGTGGTAACCAACAACAACAGTGATGGAGGTGAGGTAGAGAACTAGTAAGGGTATTTTGGTCTTTTATGTATTATATAAATTAGGGAGAAAATAACCATTAAACATTAAAAAATCATTTATCTAAAGTTAATTTCAAGTGTTTCTTTTAAACCAACTTATTTTATAAACTCATCTTTTTTTCAAAGGTTATTTCGAGTAGTTGTCATAGTTAAACCAAAATATGTTCTAAGTGATAAGACTATCACGATTAATTGATTGATCCATATAAGTAAAATTTGTTACAATACTCCATTTATTGGGGATTTATATTGGAAATTGTGCAAAATAACCCAAAACTTTTCCATCACTGACTCATTCCTAAAAACTTATTTACTTGTAACATTTTTCCCATTTGAAATTCCTCAAATACCCTTAATTATTAATTCTCTAACAAGAGCACCTCTTAAAAGTAAAAACTAAACAATCTTTCACATTCCCTCCTACGTGAATGAAGTTATCTCTCAGTTTTCACTCGATTTCTCTCATCGTCACCGAGCGTTTCGATCCATTTTTTCCTTCGTTTCAAATTCGTCTCCACCGTTTCAGTAGTCTGAAAGGTATGTTACTCCTGTCTATCGTTTTCTGAATGTTAGCCATAGCAAAAGGTGTATAATCATTTAGCACATAAGTTAGGATTCGTTTAGTACATGGATATAGATCACCTATTATCAAGTAAACGATCGTCTAGCTTTTAATACTAGATCGCATAGATTTATATAATCGGTCATATAACTTTTAATGATACGATCGTATTGCTTTACATCATCAATCATGTAGCTTTCAATACTAGATCGTATAGCTTTTAATACACGGTCGTATAGATTTGAATACACGATCATATAGCTTGTAATACTATATCGTATAACTTTTAATACGCGATTGTATAGATTTTAATACTTGATCTTATAGCACTTAATACTCGATCATATAGTTTTTACTACTCAATCGTATATGTTAGCTAGAATGAAAATGGTGCATTTAGTTCTAGTTGAGAAATATTTCTAGCTACTGTATCCTGTTTGGTCCATATTGGCAAGACGGATGCACTGGTCAAGAAGAAGTTGATCGAAACACAAATGGGTATGCTCAAGAAAACATACTTTAGTCCACCACTAGACGTCAACCTTGTATTCATTGGCCAGCTTGTGCATCATTTCCTTTTAAGAGAGGTCATCGATGAGGATCCAGATGTCATAAACTTCGACATCATGGGGAAAAAGGTAAAATTCATAAAAGATGATTTTAATTTGGTTACTGGATTGTAAAGTTGTAAAGTTCTACAAATGATCTAATCTTGATCATTCACGTAGAGACATGTGAAGGGGGCGTTCTATACAAAAGGGGTTTGTATAAGACCGGACCACAAAATGAATAGCTCATTATATAACATCGTTAATAGTAGAGACTTACATTTCACCAAGATGACCATAGGTGACATGACTTGAATCCCGAGTGAGTTGTGAATTCCTGTCTATGAAAGCGGTCCTTTGATTTGCATAGGTGAGAGTGGCCAGTTTGCCGACTCAATAAGCCTACCATTTCAGAGATTTGTCTGATTGGAGAGTTGGGAACACAGCTACACAAGACAAAATTCACTCCTTCCCTAATGTCGGGGTAAGTAGATAAATTGCTTCCTTAAGGGCTTGAACAATGTGGCGCCATAACCTCTCTTGGCTCGAGAATGATTTGGTCATAATTGGATTACGACTTATTGTTCAGTAGTGGGATCAATGGTACTTAAGAAGTTAAATGTAGCTGCAAGGGCAAAACGGTAATTTTGGTCCAACTGTACTTACGAGCAATTTGTGAAAGGTCACCGCTCTGTTGACTGGTTATATCTAATGGACACAGAAATATATCTGTAGTGTGAAGAGTGCAACTGTTGGTCTTTAGTGGAGTGACTGGCAGTTAATACATGTTGGATAATTTAATTAAAAGATTTTAATTAATTATTCAAGTACCATTGGAGCTTCAATCTAGGATCCATAAGGCCCTCTCGGTAGCTCAACTGGGATAATTGAGAATTAAATTTTGGATAATTTGAATTGTTCAAATTAATTAAGGGAATTAATTATGTATGATATAATTAATTTAAATTAATTATATGTGATGTAACTAATATAATATATTTGATACATTATAATATATAGTTTATCTCGAGAGTAAATAAATATTTGAATATGATTCAAATATAAATTTATATAAACTTGATTCATATAAAAACCATAAGTTAAAATTTAATTTGAATTAGATTTATATTGCACACTATAGATTTTATGAGATATTAATAACCTTAAGTTATATTTGATGTAACATAAACTTTTATATATATATATATATATGAATTGTTAATATGTATAATTAGTTATATATTTATATATATATTGATATATAATATATAATTTTATATTTTATTTTAAAATAAAAGTCCCTCCACCTAAAATCTCTCATTTTGATCATGGATTGTGGGGAGTTGGGAAAAAGAATTGTCTTCTTCCTCTTCGTGCACGTAGAATAGTGTGCTCCAAAAGAAAAAAAAATGATTTGCTTTGGCAAAATCTCCTCTCAAAAGATTATCCTATCATTCTTCCCAAAGATTAACATAAAATCCTACACACTCTTGTAGATTCTTGTAGTTGTGTACATTCATTTGGCTTTTGGGTATTACTGCTTTTGGGATTCAAGGCCCAAGGAATTAGAAGAGTTCGTGCCATTTCAGGAGAAATTTGTGAAGAATCTTATCTTCAAGAGGTTGGTTTTTCGAAACCCGATTATTTTTTCATTATATTATTTTGAAAAGCATGTTGTAAAATTAAATTTCTTTTAGAATGCATGACTATACTTTTTGTAATTTTAATTTTCTATGAAATTAAAAATTGGAATCAATCCTTTGCACGGATCTGCCATTTACATTCCTCCAATTTCTTTGTCATCTCGAAGGAATCACTTCCTACTAATTTCTTTGCATGGACCTGCCATTTACATTCATCCACTAAACACTGTACGGTTAGCAAGTTCTTCGTCGACTTCTTTATACGATAGCCAAAATTCTTTCTTATCACAAGCATTAACAATTTAACAGATGAATCATACTTGAAAAATAAAATCAAACCAACCTTTATATCCTCGTCATTCAAACTGTCGTGAGGTACTGAAATAAGGTCATCATAAAATAGGCTATCATGTGCTCTAGGTACATTTACGAATGGTTGGGTAAGAACACTTGACTGTATCGGATCTGGGGGCATTGTCATTGGTGGGATCGAAGCAGATGGGGTTGGAACACAAATGAAAGGTGTTGGGAGTGGTTGTGGACCTATAGGTTGTCCATATCCATAGTCAGTATAAATCTATGAGGTGCATCTCGTTTGGACGTTGTGACCCATCCAAGTTTCATTTCCATCATTCTCCAGTTAATGGCTCCATGTTCCCATCTCGTGAAGACATAGTGGGAATGTTATGCTTTGATGTAGTTGGAATACCAAAATTCTGACTAGTTGGAATAGTTGGAATGGTCGGATTGCCTTCATGGTACATGTTCTCAGTATTTGTTCCATGAACTTTATTCATGTGACTGATACAAACAAAGGCATTCGAGATGCATCACTATCTTCCAAGAAAAAACTAAAGTCTTCATCGTCGACTATATCGATAGGGGAAGCTTTAACCAATAGATTATAAAACATTTGGTATGTATGTCAAATATTTCTAGATCGACATTCAGTCGTTAGCGTAGAAGATTCACCAACACGATATATTGTGTCTAATTTTTTAGACTTTTCATGTGACCGCCAACATAATTACTTTCGGCCTGGTTCCACTCTCCACTATACCGTACAAAGGTGGAAGTAACATCATTGATTTACAATACGTCAAATATAATAATCGATCAAGTTTGGACATTGAAATTACAAAAACAACAATGTATGTGGTATACGATCGCATATAAAAGGGTATATGATCGTATATATATGCGATCGTATATACTTTGGTACATGATCTAGTATCTAATGATATACGATCATATACCCTATGATAAGCGATTATATATAGTTTAGTGTATCTAATGATTTATGATTGCATATACAATGGTACATGATAGTGAACGATCTTCTACAAGACACATCGAATAACAGAGACTTGAAGGATTGCTTGCTTTCTGGCCCCGTGGCTTGGAAAAAAATTTATTGAAAAATTATTTAAAATGGAATACTGCTGAAATATTTTTAAATATAGCAAAATGTCACAATCTATTACTGATATCAGTGTTTATCAGTGATAAACGATAGTAATCTATTAGTGTCTTTCACTGATAGACGGTGACATTTTGTTATATATATCTATAAATACTTTGATTTATTTTGCTACATTTGGAAACAATCCAAATTTTTGTTAAAAAAAATCATAATAGATAAACATTTGGAGGCTAGTCCAAGATTAAATAAATATTTATGTTTATTCAAACAATAAAGTGTATTTATTAATAATTAAATTATAAAATGAATTGATCTTGTGAATCTATACACAATTCAATAAGTAAATCATAACTTAGTAACTAAGTTATTCCTATCTTCTTTGAGTAGAGATTTCTAGTATTTATTTTCTTATTTGTGATACAATATTTTTGCGTTAGGAGAAAAGATGAGAATATTATTATAACCTGTTAATTAAAAAAAAACATATTAATTAATTATAAGCTTAATCATCCACGGATCATTTAGGCCATGTAGTCCATGTTTTAGAGAGACTTAAAATGTAATAAAATCATAATATATATATATATATATATATAATATGTTGAAATTAAAATAAACAAATAAAGATGCTCGAGCTAGTAATAAAATCGTCCCAACGAATTTTAAACTTATTTAATTTGGGTGTTTATTATTCAAGTGGATGAATTTAAAAAGGAAAAAAAAATATAAATATTCGAACTTTGAAATAAACTCCTCTTGAGTCCTCCTAATAAAGCTCAACTATTTCGAGGACTAAACATATAAACATAGTTGTTAAAATAAATAAATAAATATTTTGAGTGCATAATTAATTGAAATGATTGTTTTGAGACTGTTATCAAGATATATAACTTCTTCTAATGTTAAATTAGAATATTGGTCTCTAAATTTTTGAGACTCTCTCTAATAGGCATTTGGAGGTTGAATTTTGTAACAAATATAACTTTCGAAATATATGCTGTGGGTGAATTTGGATTTGACAAAATAAAAAAAAAAAAAAAAAAAAAAAAAAAGAAAAGAAAAGAAAAGAAAAAAAGATAAGTGAAGATAAATACTAGATAAAGTGGACTTAATTGAAATAAATTCAAGTGTCCCAATCATTTACCTTATATTATCTAATCCTAACTTACTAGGATTAGGATCTTTATCATAAAATGAAAAAGTAAACTCTATCTCGTTCTCTTTATAAATACATCATTATAACTCCATATGAGGGAATTGGATATGGTATCTAAATCTTAATGTTGTGGTTGATGCATTAAATCTCGTAGGTCTTGTAGTTACAATTGTATTGTACAAACAATTCACTTATCTAATAAAATAAAGAGGTATTTTATTTATCATTTGTTGCATTTATCCACAAAAACCAATAAACTAAGATCCAAGGTTATTTTATGAAACTTAAACATGTCTATAAAGAGATACAGATGAATCATGTTTAAATGATAACCTAAAGGGTATGTAGTAGATGAATAAGGCTGGGTATCTTATCTTGGTGATACTACGAATACGATCTACTTTGTAATTGTTACAATTGTTGTAAAGTGCTACAAATGATCTAATCTTGATCATTCATGTATAGACATGTAAGTAGGGGTGTTATATGCAAAGAGTTTGTATAAGACCGGACCACGAAATGTGTAGTATCTCTATATAACACGGTTGATAGATGAGATTTGCATTTTACCAGGACGACAATAGGTGATTTGATCTGAATCCTGATTGAGTTTTGAACTCCTATCTATGAAGACGGTCCTTTGATTTGTATCGATGAGAGTGGCAAGTTGCGCCGACTTAATATGCCTACCATTTTGGAGATTCGTCTAATTAATAAGCTGAGAACACAACTACACAAAAAGGAATTCACTCATTCTCTATAGTTAGAGACTGTAGATAAATTGCTCCCTTAATAGTTGATTTCAGGGCTTGAACAATGTGGCGCCACGCTCTCTCCTGGCTCGAGAGGTGTTTGGTCATAGTTGGATTATGACTTATTATTTATTAGAGAGACCAATGATACTTAAGAAGTTAGATGTAACTACAGGGACAAAACGGTAATTTTGACCTAGCTGTATTTTTGAGTAATTTGTGAAGGGATAACGCACCGTTGATTGGTTATATCCAATTGACACAAAAATATATTTGTAGTACGAAGAGTGCAGCTGTTACGGAAGTTGATTAATTTAATTAAAGAGTTTGATTAATTAATCGAGTACCATCGGAGCTTCAAACTTAGGTACATAAGATCCCTTTGTTAGCTCAACTTGAAATGAGAATCGAATTAATTCGGATTAATTTTGAATTTTTTAAATTAATAAAGGGATTTATTTATATAAAATTGTATAAGATATAATTTGAGAATAAACAACCTTAATATAAATTTGATTCATATCAAATATTTGAGAGAATTTGCTTTTATATATATAAAAATTAGTATGTTTTTAATTACATAAATAGATTGTTAATTAAAGTACATATTAATTAAATGAAAATTAGTTTTATTTAATTATATGTATTTTTAATTACATAAATCTTTCATTTTCTTCAATAAATTCTCTCATTATTATTTGGAAGATGAAAATAAACATTCTTTCAACTTCCACTTGCATTATTATAAATACTTCAAAATGTGTTGATGTTGTAAGGTTCGAAAGTACCGAAGTTGTTGAAGGTTTTGGAAAAACGATTTTCTCTAAAAACAATCATTTCCTCTCTAAATTATTCAAAGAAGTCCACAAACTCTATGCGGTTCTCTATCCAAGAATACCGAGATATCCACCTTTAGATGGGAAAGAGTTGCGGTTTTCTATTTTTTAAAATAATATTTTATTTATAGTTTTCAACCATTTTAACTTTGAAATTCAAAATTATTTTAAAAGATATGATTGTTAAAATAAAAAGGATAATTAATTTAAAAACGAACTGTACTTTTTGACAGTTTTTATCATTCAATTTCATATAAATAAGTGGAAATCATTATAATAAAATGGAAAAAGCTGGAATTATATATATATATATATAAATAGAAGTGGTAGGATTAAACTCATATTCACAAGAATAGTAGACAAGTACCATGACACAGTTGGAGACCGATTACATTTTCATAACATAAAGTCATCTTTCTACTTTATAAAATATAAATGCACTCATTTTTCAAAAACGAAAAATATCTTTGAAAACCATTTATTTATTTTTTAAATTTCTTAACACTTTTAAAAACATTTTTGAAATTTAGAAAAAAAAAGGGGGAAAAAACTCAATTAGATACCAAACATTTCAAATTTTTAAAAGCAAAAAAACAAAAACCTAAAAAAAAAACCAATTAATTATCAGACCGTCTCTTAATTTTTAAGCTTGAAAGGAATAGTTTTTAAACTTCAAAATATGTGATTGAGTTATGAAAGTCTAAGATACCATAATGTAAATTATGGTTGAACCTTGTGAGTAATTATTTGAAAATAAAAAGGTATATTGATTGATGATAGAATAATCCACTTGGCAAATAGAAGCGTTGACTACATATTGAAATAGTCAAACTCAGTCCAAAGCCCAAATAGAGCTCTGATGATGAGTCGCGTGTGTGAGAGACCTAAATGTCCGACTAACTTTGACTTTGACTTTGATAAAGGTACTATTGTAATTTCAATAAAGCTTTTGGGCGTTTTGGGAATTAATTCAGTGTCTTGTCGTTTGTGGTGATGTTTATTATTATAGTTTTACTTTGTCGGCCCTATTCCATTGTGTGCATTTTTAAAATAATCTTTTATATATCTTTTATTGCATAAATATAATATATATTTCTTACCATATCAACAACGAAACTACACTAAAATATAGAGGTGTCCTTTTATTAAAAAAAAAAGAAAAAAGTAAAAATGGTTTCTACCATTGAATTAATTATTATCATCTATAAATTCTAATAATTTTTAGATCATTATAATTTGTATTTAAGATGCCAACTATTTAAATTTAGATTATGGTAATTTATGTTTGAGTGATTATAATGATTTATTATAGGAGTAGATTATTTTAGTTTGACTTATAATAACTATTTAAATTTAGATTATGGTAATTTATGTTTGAGTGATTATAATGATTTATTATAGGAGTAGATTATTTTAGTTTGACTTATAATAACCTGCAATTTAGTTTATATTTAGGTTTTTTCAACAAGTTATTTTAGTTTGTGTTTAGTTTTTTTTTTTTTTTTTTTTTTTTTTTTTTAAATATTTTGTAAGTTGTTTATAATTATAGTTTTTATACTGAATTTTGATTACATTTCTTATGTTTCATTTTTTATAACTATGCTATATATATATAAAAGTTTGAAACTTTTTCAATTGTATTTGTAATTATATTTTTATACGTTATTTTAAGAAAAGAATTCGATTATGTTTTTTTATAACTATACTAAAGCTAAAAAAAAAAAAAGATTAAAATTGAAACATTTTTTTAATTATATCTTTTACACTTTAATTTAAAAAAGGAATCTGATTACAAACTTTTATGCTTCATTTTTTTTAGAATTATACTAAAATTAAAAAAAAAATCTCAGTTGAAACTTTTTCAAAATTTTTAGTTACATTTTTTATATTTAATTTAAGAAAGAAATTTGATTACAAGTTTTTATACTTCATTTTTTTTTATAACTATACTAAAAAAAAAAAAAGTCAGTTGAAACTTTTTCAATTCCTTTTGTAAATACATTTTTATACTTTAATTTGAGAAAGTAATTTGATTACATTTTTATAACTTGATTACAAGTTTTTATACTTCATTTATTTTATAACTATACTAAAAAAAAAAAAAGTCAGTTGAAACTTTTTCAATTCCTTTTGTAATTACATTTTTATACTTTAATTTGAGAAAGTAATTTGATTACATTTTTATACCTCATTTTTTATAATTATACTAAGCGTCGTTTGGATTGATTTGAGAAAAAAATATTTCTTCAAAAAACTTATGTTATTTAAACACTTTTGATAAAAAGGATTAACATACACTTGAAGAACTATATTGAGTGATTATCAAACACTCCAATGTCTTCCAAAATGAGTTATTTTTTAAATTAAACACTTGAAAATGTATCCCAAACACACCTTAAAACTACGAAAAAGAAGGTAAAAGTTGAAACTTTTTCATTTTTATATTTACATTTTAGATAATTTAATTCAAGAAAAAATTATTTTGTAGTTTTAAGGGGTTCTATATTATTTTATATTTAAGTGGAAATAGAAACCATTAAAAGAATTATACAAGTGTCCAACATAAAAAAGAAAAATATATGTTCACTGTAGCTGATTGTGGGCTCACTGTAGCTAATATATGGTTCCAAATAATGTTCGTTGTAGTTAAAGAGTGTTTCCAAATAGGATTGGCAGCGAGGTGGGGCAGGGCTGGTAATGTACCCTCGTCCCCGTTCCCGTGGGGATTTGCAATCCTCGTACCCGTCCCATTCCCCGTTTTGGGAGTTGCGGTCAGACAATCCCTGTTCGAGATCTGGTCCCCGCAGATTTCTTGTTTATATTTTAATTTTTTATTTGTTTAAAATCAATTAAAATTTTGATATTTATATTGAAATTCTAAATATTTTAGATAACAAATTAACATTATCATTATTTTATTTATTTAAATGAAATTTAAAAAAAGCTAAAAAAAAAAAATAGAAGCAATAACTTGGCTTTCTTTCATCCAAGAGCTTCCACACCAACAACTCACATCTCAATCTTTCTTTCCTCTAAAATTTCCCTTTTCCCGATTTGCCTTCAATCTATCTTCTTGCAATACATTCCTTTTAATTTTCATATGTATATCCACACTCCCTTCATGGCGATGGTTTCTCCTCTCGCTAACTACAAACTCGTCTTCTTTGGTGACCAATCTATTGGTGAAATCAACATCACGAAAAATTAAGAAAAATGGCCTATTGGAAGTTTGATAATGTAATTTTTTACCCCTTTTTAAAAAATAAGTTTTTTTTTTTTTAATCCCTTGATGATGAAAATGATGTAAGCATGGTAAATATTGGTTGTGCAATTACTCTTATGTCTCTTATTAAATTCCCACTTTCAACTTCAACCACCAAACTACAAAATTAATTCACATTTTTTTTTAAGATACAGGATCGGGCTTCACCGGGTATTCACCAAGTAGGAAGCAAATGAGTTGAAATTACTCGGTCGGGCTTCACCGGGTACAAAATAATTGTTAGAATAAGTTTGATTCTCGGTCGAGCTTCACTGGGTATGAAATTAATTGATTGACCCGACCTTCCCGGGTACAAGATAGGAACCAGGCTGGGACTGGTCCAAAGCCCGGTAGAGTTAAATCTGGCCCAGTCGGATGTACAAAAAACTAAGCATTTTGTTTTTTGGCCCAGTGTTGTACTCGGCCGGTGGACAACCGAGCCAATTTTTTTTTTAGTTTTTTTTTATTTTTTTTTATTTTGCTTTTTTCTTTAACTATATTACATTAATACATTTTTGTTATAAATTGTAGGAAAATGCCTTGTGTTTGGATTTGTTACGGTGGCATTTGGAATGAAAGGGAAAAGGATTACGATGGAGGAGAATTACAAGTGTGTGACATTGAGGTCGACACGACCTATAATGAATTCCTGACCTAAGTTTATAAGATAAGTGGTATAATGTGAGATGGGTATAATCTTGTTATAAGATGTTTACTTCAATTGAGATCCAAAACCCCTGCATTTGTAATTCAGAATGATGAAGATCTACATACATTCCTCACATGGGAAGATGTCTTAGTAATACCTCTTTATGTATCCACGCTTCCAAAGTGTTCAAGTAATCAAGGATTTCATCCAAAAAATTCACATATCCTACGAACTGAAGAAATCCTTTCAACATCTAGGCCAGTACATTGCAAGATAGAGTCGGATAGTCCATTTTTCCCCACATATTTTAACCCATCACTTACTTCGTTGCCTAGTAATTTGGCGACTCATAACTAGGGGATGATGTAGACTAAAGTCAATATTTCAATGATTGGTCTTGGAGGGAGAAGGATGATGGAGAGGAACCCAAGATTCATATCCACCATATACTGCATGGAGAAGAATGAACAATCGAAGACTGTGGAGGCTCGTCACATGCAACGAGTCGTGACTTGTCACATCTATCTAGTAGCACAATCGTCATGCCAGGTCAGTCTTATTCTTCTGAAGATGTGAAAGTTGGTGACATATTTATATCTAAGAAGGATTTAAAGATGCGGTTATCTATGTTAGCAATTAGAGGTAAATTTCCGTTTAAGGTGAAGAAGTCGAACACAACATTATACAAAGTTAAATGCTTAATTGAAGAATGCAAATGGAGACTTTGAGCCGTTAAATTGAAAAATTGTGAAATATTTAAGATCTCTAAGTATAACAATGTCCACACGTGTAGAAATGAAATATTGACTAACGATCATAGACAAACTTCTAGTTGGGTTCTTAGACATTTAATTTCGTCAAAGTTTGAAGATGTTAGTCGTTCATATAGTCCGAAAGACATTGTGAAGGATATAAAACAAGAGTATGGTGTGAGTTTAAGTTATGATAAGGCATGGAGGGCAAGGAAAGAAGCGTTAGTACTTGTTTGGGGTTCACACTAAAAGAATCCTACAAGAAATTACCTAAATTTGGTGAAGCCTTATAAATTGAAAATCTTGGTTCAACATTTAAATATGATCTACAGGAAGATAAATATTTCAAGCACATCTTCATGAATCTTGGTGCTTCCATTAGGGGGTTTCTGAACTGCATTTGCTCTATTTTAATTATAGATAAAACACATTTAAGGGGTAAGTACAATGGTAAACTCCTACTTACGACTGGGGTCGATGGAAATAATCAAATATACCCAGTCGTGTTTGGTATATCTGGTGGAGAAATTGATGAATCTTGGGTGTGGTTTTTTCAGCAACTAAGATATGCAATTGGGCAAGTTCGTGATTTGGTTATTGTATCAAATAGACACCCAAGCATAAAAAAGGCAATTATCACAGTCTTCCCAGAAGCATTTCATGGTATCTACATTCATAACTTGAAAGCTAATTTATTAACTAATTTTAAGAATAAAGATATTTTGGATATTTTCGACAAAGCAGCCAAGACAAGTCATGAGTGTGTACTCAACTACCATTGGAGTCAATTTGCAGGGTATCCAGATCCACGCAAATACTTAGAAGATATTAGTCTTGAGCGGTGGGCTAGGGTGTACCCCTGTAATAGAAGGTACAATCAAATGACGACAAACCTCACAGAGTGTATAAACAGTGTGTTAAAAGATGCACGACAACTACCAATCACGTTATTTCTATACCATATTAGAGGTTGGTTACATGACTTGTATTACAGACTTCGAACGGATGCATCAAACAGTACGTCAAGACTGTCAGACTATGTAATGACAATAATTCGTGATGCGGTAGACAAAGCAATCAGACATGAAGTTAGGCCAATTGACCAACATGAGTTCGAGATGATAGATGGAGGTTTAGGAGGCCGTGTAAATATTCATGCAAGAACATGCACTTGTCACAAGTTTGATTATTATGAAATCCCTTGTTCACATACGATTGTTACATGCAGGGTTTGGAATATTAATCCTATCCCTCTTTGTTCACGGGTTACTCTTCAGTATTGGTTACGTATGCTGAACCTATACGACCATTAAACATTTTTCAGAGTGGAAGCAATCATCCGAATTCTTTGATGTGGAAACATTGCCTCCAAAAGGAGTTCCAAGAGTAGGTCGCCCACGAACAACAAGATTTCCTTCTACAGGTGATTTTCGTCAAGTCCACAGGTGTTCTAAATGTGGGCAAAGGGGTCGCAACAAAATGACATGTAATCAACCTTTCAATACCACCGAGTGATGTATGGATTTTTTATTACTAATTATGTTACATCTTTATGGATTTTTGTGCATTTGGATGATTTTTTGCATGAGCGGTGGGCCGAGAATTGATATTATTTTATGATTTTTTTGTATGAGCCTGACCGAGAATTGACACCTATTTGCATGGGCTCGGCCGAGAATTGGTATTATTTTCAATTTTTTTGCATGAGCCCGACCGGGAATTGGTATTATTTGCATGGACTCGATAAAAAAATTAGTATTATTTTATGATTTTTTGCATGAGCCCGACCGGGAATTGGTACTATTTGCGTGGCCCGGTCGGGAATTGATATTATTTTATGATTTTTGCATGGGTCCAACTGGGAATTGATGCCTATTTGCATGGGCCCGACCGAAATTCATGATTTTTTGCATGAGCGCGTTCGGGAATTTGTGCCTATTTGCATGAGCCCTGTATACTTTGACGATTTTTTGATATATCCTTACCATTAATTATAAAACAATCTAAGTCAACTATAAATTTTCATTCATCACTTCGACTATTAATTACAAAAAAGTTTACGAACCTCTAAAATAATGCTCTATTTACCCAAATCTGAATGACATATTGTCTACGAAAATATGTCATTCTATCTTGTGTTAAGGTGTCCATTTTGGACCTGGTTACATCATATTCAAAAAATTTACATGTGAACATACCACAGTCACCACTCATGTTGTTGAGACACGAAAGCAGCTCGACGTAGAGTCCATTGATCCACTAGAAGATTATGAGGCTTCATTACTACATCAGCAAGGAGTAAACCGGAAAAGTTTTCGCACACTGATCTCATTTCACGTTTCAAGTATGCATTCAAATGTAATCCAATCAATGAATCAAACACGATTAATTCTCTGACCTGGAAGTCCGCACAAACAAGCACCTAGTACATCCTAGAGAGGTTGAAAGGCATGTAAATAGCATCGACGTTGCTCCAAGGTACATTATGGTCAGTGTGTTTACCATTGACGTACTTTAATATGTTTGTCGCCTTACTCCAATCGATAGTATGTCGATCGCGTCTTAGGAAGTTCTGAAGCAATGAGAAAATCAAACAATGTTAATTTCATGAACCCATGATATCGCATTGTCATTCAATCTGTTTGCAACATGACCGGATAATGATGAAATCCTTTCGTATGCCTATACCTATATGAAATGTAAGTGTGTATTAGTGGTGTAATTCAATGAATATTCATTAAATCAAATTAACTAAATTACCTAAAAAGCATGGGGAAACCCATAAAGACTGTACGTCTGTTTTTTTCTATCTGCATTGCTCTTATGCTCCAGAGCTTTATATTTTAATCCTTGTTTAAATCTTTTGATTGTATTTCCATAAATTTTCTTGCTCTAGTCTTTATTAAAAAATCTATTTAAGTCATTTATGATCGCTAAATTTTTAGAATCTATTTTTTTTCTCTCTCTACCTATCATAGTAAACTCAATAAAATAAAACAATGCAATTTTCACTGCATCAACATCATTTTCAAACTCAAGTGTTGGAAAAATAAAGTCCAACTCATATGCTTTCATGCCCTCATTGTCGTTTAGATACTTAACTCTGAGTCTGACAAAAAAAATTTCTTCCTTCATAGTTCTAGTTTGATGTTTTAGTCCTGTAATAAGGTCAAACTCCATTTGGCTGAATGATACCTTATTCCCCATAAGATTAAAACTAATAACATCTCTCCTAGGTTCTTCTACTTTTCGAAGAAAAATATAATGGATAAGTGGTCCATTGAAGATGATGTTTATATCAAGGAGAGGATCAAAACATGTTTGTCTAAACCTGACTAATTGTGTGGGAGTTTTTTTTTTTTTTTTTAAATTTTAGGGATAACCTTTTCTACATGGGAACAAACAACATGAAAGGACTGTAGGAAAATGATCAATAGGATGAACCTTCATTTTTAGTTCCATTATAACCTACATTTTTCATCAAATAGATAAATTAGAAGTCAATACAATACAACAATGCGTCAAAATATTTAAAAATTAAAAAAAAAAAAAAGCTATGCCCCAGACTGGGTAAAAAACCAGTAGCTAGGTTTGAAGATTGCTTGGTTCGGCCCCTGTTCCTCAGTTGCCCGGTTAAAAAAATAAGCTACTGGATTTTGACTCGGCCCCAGGCCCGATCGGGCCAAGAACCGGGGCTAAAATGCAGTAGTTATTTTCTGGACTATTCGCCTTTCTTGCTCGGTCCCACCCCATTTTCCAAATCACCCGCCTCATACCTGGTTGGTCCTGGGATCGGGCCATACCCATACCCGACCGTCTTTCCCCCTTCTCCCCCGATCCCGCCCTGTTTCCCAAGTCACCCGGCCCTATACTCGGCGGTCTTGGGATCGAGCCACACTTATACTCGATCATCCTTCCCCCTTCTCGCCCCATTTCCTAATGCGCCCGACCCTGTACCCGGTTGGTCTCGGGACTGGGTCAAACCCATACTCGATTGTTCCTTCCCCCTCCCGCCCCATCTCGCCCTGCCCGTCCCCCCTTCCCGGTCAAGCCTTTCCCGTACGGTCACCCACCCAGTCAATATCTAAAGAAGCCCGATTGGACTTCATTGCATTGAAGAGATGCTCAAAGATCGAAAATCAGAGTTTAAAGCAAAAATTTGGTTTCTAATGTACAAATCAACTCATAAACCTCCAATAGGCCTCAAAATCATCCTAAAATGCAATGTTTTTTTTAAAAAAATAATTCAAAAAAATTATGAAAACCCATAAAATCAAAATGCAAAAAAATCCAAAACCAAAACCCTCATAAAATGTGCATAAATTCTTACTTGATGAAGATGAACTGATGAACATGAAGATGATGAACCAAAATATTGATGAAAAACTGAAAGAATGTGAGGAGTTGTGAGGAGTTTTGGAAGAAATTTTAAGGGTTGCAAGAAAACGATCATGGAGGGAGAGAAAGTTTTGAATCTTTTTCCTTAAAAAAAAAGGAAAAAATACATTCTTTTTAAAAATGGTCTTTTCACAAAATAAAACCTCAAATAGGTCATTTTCCCCAATTATCCCAGCATCACCCACTTCATGTACGGAAAACTTGATATTTACCTATCAGGTCCTCTTTCTATTTGCGTTGCATCTTGTTTTCTTCATTTTAAGCCTCGTTCTTCTGTAATTTGATTTGGAAGTCTGATAAAATAGGAGTTTGCTTGCGGAAATGATTTACTTAGTCGCGTCTCTGTTTCCATATGTACTCGGATTTGGATACAAATTTCTGGGGATTCAAGTTTTATCTTCATCGGTATCTTCGTCATACTTATCTTCTTTTGAACACCAATAATGGCAGAAAAATCGAAATCACATCAAAAAAATGTACACAAGAATCCGATTTAGATTCCACTTCATCAACACAACCAAATCAACTCAAAATTCCATCACCAGGAGTACCAAATCCACTTATCGCTCAATTTGTCATTTCGGTACTCGAATTAGGGTTCGTCAATGCAGGGTATGAAAAAAATTTACCTCTAATTTTGATTGAAAAATTTCTCTGTTTGTTTGTGTTTTCACTGAAATTGAAGTCAAATTAAGGCTGGGAATGATAATGTATAGTGGAGATTAGTCTAGAATGAGGGAACTTGTGTGAAGAGAACCTTGAGCGGAAGTGGATCGTCCAAATTCCATTAATTATCGAATACTTAATTTATAGTAAACATACAAATTGATATGCATTTACTTTAAACTACAACATACTTTTACAAGAAAAAAAAGGTTCAAGATACATCTTTTGAAGAACCTTTCTTCGTGAAACTCCCTCGAACAATCACGTTCCTCCTTGAAGACCTTCTTCAGCGAAACCTCAAACAGAAACCCAGACACAACCACAAAGTGTCCTTGGTATTCTCGGAGGTGAAAACCCAGAAGTTGTGGGCTCTGACTATTTTGGTTAGAGAAAGAGTTTGGGTGTGGAGGAAGAAGATTGAGAGTTCTCTCACAAACAAGAACACATAACACTTCTCAATCGTTCAACAAATTGCAACAACAAGTCGTTCGTTGAGGAAGAAGAGAAAACCATTTCTCTTTTATTCCTCTTGCTATAAAATTAATAACCACCCACTAAAGTGGTTGGAGAGAAAAGATGAGGAAGTTATTATTCAAATAATAATAAAATAATATAAATAAATATGATAACTAACTTATCATATTATATTTATATTAAATTATATGTTATATCAAATATAACATATAACCTATAGTTTTAATATTGTATCATATACAATATAAACTATAGTTTCTTTTCTCTATTTTATGACATTTAATATAAATCTCATTTATATTAAATTTAACAACTATAAACATAGAAAATATTTGAATCTCATTCAAATATTTATTTCCTCCCATTAAACTATAATGTATCAAATACATTATGACAATTATATCATATAATTGAAACAATTTAATTATATCATATATAATTAAATGTCAATATTAATTTGAACAATTCAAATTAGCCCAAAAACTGATTCTCAACTAAATTCTTTTAAGTTACTAAGGGGACTTTATGGACCTGTAGCTTGAATCTCAAACGGTAAATGAATAATTAATTAAACTCTTTAATTATATTATTCACCATCCGTTAACTGTCCGATACTCTACTAAAGACCGACAGTTACACTCTTCGCACTATAGATTATTTCTGTGTCCATTGAATATAACCAATCAACAATACGATGACCTTTCACAGATTGCTCATAAGTACAACTAGGCCAAATTACCGTTTTGCGCTTGTAGTTACATCTAACTCCTTAAGTACCACCGATTCCTCTAATGAACAATAGATCATAGTCCTACTATGAATAAACCCCTCTCAGGCTAGGAGAGAGTGTGACACCACATTGTTCAAGACTCGGAATCAGCCCTTAAGGGAGCAATTTATCTACTTACCCCTGCTTCGGGGAATGAGTGAATTCCATCTTATGTAGCTGTGTTCCCAGCTCCTCAATCAGATAAATCCCCGAAATGGTAGGCTTGTTGAGTTAGCGATATGACCACTCTCACTCATACAAATCAAAGAACCGATCACATAGGCAGGAGTTCACAACTCACTCAAGATCCAGGTCATGTTACCTATGGTCATCCTAGTGAAATGAAAGTCTTTATTATGAATGGTGTTATATAATGAGACTAAAGATTTTGTGGTCCGATCTTATACAAACTCCTTTATATAGAATATCACCGTTCGCATGTCTAATACATGAATGATCATGATCAGATCATTTATAGCACTTTACAACATTTGTAACACCTATAAAATGGGTCATACTCGTAGTGTCACCAGGATAAGGTACCCAGTCTTATCCATCTACTACAGACCATTTAGGTTATCACTTAAACATAATCTACCTGTATGTCTCCACATACATGTTTAAGTTACAATGATAACATTAGATGTTAGTTTATTGGTTTGTGGTTAATGCAACTAACATATCACATATTTTATAGACGAAGTGAATAAAATTATCATATATTTTATTATTCATATAAAAAGTTTGTTCATACTATGTTTACAAACTATAAAATTCTACGAGATTTAGGACATCGACTCCAACGTAGAATTGGAGCGATTACGAAGGAAACTAAAGATTTACTTAAGATTGGAGCTTGTTGGTAGTTGTGTTTTGCGTGTTTCTCTTTTTTTCTTTCTCCCAAAACTTGATTTGGTTTCTTTATAACTGTATGGATGATGCATTTCCCAAACTGGTTAGAAATAATTTCAATTTTAAATAGTAGCTAAGCTAAAGTTGTTTTCTGCTTCCTCTGCATACAAAGCCTCTTAGTTATGTGGAACTGTTTCTAATTGTGTTTGTTAAGGCATAACCAAGGAATATATTCATGATTAGAGCTGCTCAAACAAAGATTGCTCTTCAATGGAAGCAATCTAGTACCTATTCCCTAATGGTTCTCTGAATGCAAATCTATCTTTATATGCGGTAAAAGTTCAAGTCTACTAGTAAGTTTTTATTCTCCGCAGTAATTTTTATCTTTATAAAAGGTCAAAGTTCGAGTCTAGTATTATGTTTCTATCATTGTTATTATTATTTTTTTATTTTGTTCATTTTGCTCTCAGTTTTTCTTTTCCATGTTGTATAAGGAAAAAAATCATGTATTTTTCTGTAATAAAATGAAAGTTTTGAGCTGCAAATGTATGACAAACTTTTGGACAAAATATCATATATATTTTTTAAAATCCAACAATTTTCTTTAATATAGCTTGTTTAAATCCAACAATTTTCTTCAATATAGCTTGGTTGTTACTTCTTGTTATGAAACTTATACAAAGATAATGTTTTTTTTTTTTTTTTTTATCCATATGCTACATTTCTACAAAATTTTCTTGTTTTTATTGATCATTGTGCATTACATTTGTCTTAATTCCATTATTCATTTGAGAAACAACAAAAATATTGGGAAAATTCTGAATTTTTCTTTGTATACTTTGTAGTGTATGCTTGTTGAGTGCCAATCATTAAGTGAGACAACATTACTCTTTCTCTCTCTTTGTAAGTAAAAGTGTAACTTATTATCTATGATAGAATATATTGTGAAAGAAACCAAACACATAACAGAAGTTGACATACTAACCTAAGATAGTGTGGGTTACTTTTTACTTTCTTTAATTGAGATGTTTATTGATTGTTGTGAAGTACTAGCTATGTTGGTTTGATTGTTGTTTTACGGAAAAATAATGACTTAGTTTCTAACATATATAAGAAATATTTTGCTCAAAAGTATTAAGTCTTGTTGTATTATTCTGTCTATTATTATATTGTTTCTATGACAATTATGTACTTTTTATGTAGTTTTGAGATTCAAAGTGATACTTAAATATTTTTCGGGTAGTTTTGGGAGCCAAGTTGATGCTAATTCACTTTTTATGCAGGTAGATGAAATGACACCCTCTACATGTGAAAAGATCAAAGATGGAAGCTCAATTCTATGATGTTATAATCCTCAACATTTGATGAATTTTGTATTTTGTGAATGTTTTATAGTTGTAAATTATATTTCATGTATTTATTGTATTATTGGATAATTTTTTTAGTTTCTAATGTAAATTGATTAACAAATTTTAATAATTAAAGGAAGTCATTATATTTAATGCATACGTTATGAATTATTTCATGTGTCTATTTAGCTGAAAACAAAAATGGGCATAATCTCAATGTTGTTTGTTATAGGATAAGACTAAAGTTATATATATGATATGATAGCCTTAATAAAAGGTTATCATATGTCAAAGAAAGCATTAAGAAAAGACTATTATATAGTAAAGATAGCACTGAGAGCAAACTATTATATGTTAAAGATAAGCTTTAATGACTAATGCTATTGAATGTTTTCATAGTCATGTATATATGCTATATCTTCATACTTTACTATAGCATCAATTATAGCTCTACAAAAAGGCTATAAAAAGTTCGAGACTTTTAATATCATGGGTTGTCCGGATCTTCGAAAAAGGTTATAAAAGGTCTTTTATAGTAATTTTCACTTTTTATTGCCTTTTTCACTTGCTATTATAACCAATATTTCTTGTAGTGTAGGTTAAAATAATTGTAATCTTCAACGGCTTTCTACACACATAACTTTGTTGAACATAGGGTTATTAACCTAGGGGCATTTATGTAATTGTGTAAGACCCCTAGGGTTTCCTACTGTCTATTTATACAGTGTGTACCTGTGTGTTCAATGTATCAGATTTAAAAACAGAATAAGAAAAGTCTTTATATCGTGGTCTTTCTCCTATACTAAGGTTTCCACGTAACCTTGTGTTCTTCTCTTCTCTATTCTTTAATTTTTAACATGGTATCAGAGCATGGTGACAAAACCTTAGCCGTTATGGAAGAGAATCAACCCCAATCTTCTTCTGCTGATGGGTCTTTGAATTTTGACATGAAAACAGCGATCCGAGCAGCTGTAAAAGAATGTTTTCAGGATGCCCTACCGGAGTTAATTTCTACTATTCAGTTGCAATCATCAAAAGTCGGCATCAATGGGAACCATCACGTCAGATTGCATTGATCAGGTCTCTCCACGCAGAAACAATCTGAGGCCGCGAAGAACAGAAGACCTACGATCGGAGCTGTCATGATCAGGGCAGATTCAGCAGCCTCGGACGCGAAGAGCAAGTTGGCCGCGAAGAACAGATGACCTTCGACCGAAGCTATCACGATCGGGGAAGAATCGGGAGCATCGGACGCGAGGAGCATGGTTATCGGTCCGATCTGAACAGGTTTGGTGCCAGTCTGGAGCAAACCTGAGTTTTTGCGCCGTTGTCTCACAATCCTGACCAGCTCGACCCGAGTACGACCCGCGTGATTCCTTCACAGCTAGACCTGAACAGCCCTACCCGAGTACGACCTGCGTGCTTCCCGACCCGCGTGATTCCTTCACAACCCAACCTGACCAGACCAACCCGAGCTCTTCCTTCACAGCCCAACCCAATGGTCCTTTTATGGTCAACAACAGAGGTTTTGACCAGCTTAAGCAACCATCACCTGTTCCAACCACTTGTAGTTCAACTCGTTATCCGAACGATGTGAGACAATGGTTGGCTTACCTACAACAACAAATTTCTGATTTGGATACGATGTTCGGTGCAAATCCTCAACCAGTTTATTCAGAAAATTCGGTAAACTCATTGCCTATTGTGCCAATGTTTCCTACTTATCTGGTTCGATGGGTAATTCTGCATGATTTATCGTATGGGAAAAATTAAATGGCCAGAATTATTTTTCTTGATCCCAATCAATCCGGATGGCCTTGGAAGGGCATCACAAGTTTGGATATTTGACAGGAAAATTCCAAAGCCGACACCAGGTGATCCACAAGAACGAATTTGGAAAGGGGAAGATTCGTTGTTACGATCTGTTTTGGTGAATAGTATGGAACCCTAGATATGAAGACTACTACTGTATGCTGCAACAACCAAGGATATCTGGAAGGCAGCTCAAGATCTATATTCTAAAAGACAGAATGCCTTTCGACTATATACACTCCACAAACAAGTCCATGAGTGCAAGCTAGGGTCCATAGATGTTACTTCTTATTTTAACAAACTATTAATGTTGTGGCAAGAAATGAACTTGTGTAGAGAGATTGTTTGGAATTGTCCACAAGATGGAGCTCAATATTTGAAGATTGAGGAAACAGATCGTGTTTATGTGTTTTGGGCTGGATTAAACCTAAAGTTTGATGGTGTCCGTAGTCGGATATTGGGCCAGCGCCCGACTCCTTCAATTAGAGAAGTCTGTTCTAAAGTACGGCTGTAAGAGGATCGATCATGTGCCATGAATAATACCATTTCTACAACTGATGCAGCCGCCTTCGTCGCCAAGCCGTTCGGTACTGATGGTGATAAAAAATCTCCACCTGTTTGTGAACACTATAAGAAGTTGTGGCATACAAAGGACCAATGTTGGAAATTACACGGGAAGCCCCCAAATAGCAGACGATGACAGCCTCATGACAAATCTAATCCTAGTCGTGCCCTGGTAAGTGACTCAGTAGATGAACCAACTCAGAAGCAATCTTCTGGTGATAGTAAACATAGCTCGAGTACGGTTGGGGTGAGTACAATTGCACAGTCAGGTAATTTCCCTTCTTTTGGCCTGATTAGTATAAATGGTAAAAAACCATGGATTGTGGATTCAGGGGCTACTGATCACCTTACAAGTTCCTCAGAGTTATTTATGTCATATAATCCAAGTGCTGATAATGAGCGTATTCGAATTGCAGACAGGTCATTGGCTTCGATTGTAGGGAAGGGCGATATCTCTCCGTTTAATAGTTTAATCCTACGTGATACCTTACATGTGCCTAAAATATGATATAATTTGTTATCTGTCAGTAAAATAACAAGAGATTTGAAGTGTAGGGTGATTTTCTCACCAGATTTCATTTTATTTCAGGATCTGAAATCGGGGATGACGATTGGCACTGCTCGGCACGATAGGGGACTATACTTCCTTTCTGACGAAACTTCCTCTAGGAATGATCACCAATCTGGGTTTATGTCTTTAAATTTCTCTGTTTTTGAACATGATGTTATGTTATGCCATTTTTGCTTAGGACATCCGAATTTTCAATATAGGAAGTATTTATTTCCTCATTTATTTCATAATGTTTGTACTTCTTCTTTTAATTATGATGTGTGTATTTGTGCCAAGCATCATCGGGTTTCTTTTCGTTCTCAGCCTTACAAACCCTCGAGTCCGTTTTCTCTTGTTCATAGTGATGTCTGGGGTCCCTCAACGGTTACTACTTCTACTGGTAAATGGTGGTTTGTCATGTTTATAGATGATCACACCCGTCTCACTTGGATTTTCCTTCTTACTGATAAATCTGAAGTGTCCTCTGTTTTCCAACAATTTTACACAACTGTTGAAACTTAATTTCAAATAAAGATTGGGATTTTAAGAAGTGATAATGGGCGAGAATTTTTTAATACCTCTTTCAGAGAGTTTCTTGTTTCTAAAGGTATTGTTCACCAGAGCTCGTGTGCTTACACTCCGCAACAAAATGGAGTAGTTAAGCGTAAAAATCGGCATCTGGTTGAAGCCCGGTCTCTTATGTTATCCGCCAATCTTCCGTCGTATCTCTAGGGAGATGCAGTTCTCACTGCTGCTCATCTCATTAATCAGATGCCATCCCGTATTCTTAATCTTCATACCCCTTTAAAATTGTTTAAAGAGTCATTTCCTAATACTCGATTGATTTCTAAAGTTTCTCTTCGGGTTTTGGGTTTGTGTTGCTTTTTTTCACTCCCATGGTCCAAACCGTACAAAATTTACTCCTCGTGCTCAGAAGTATGTCTTTGTTGGATATCCACTCCATCAACGTGGATATAAATGCTATCACCCGTCATCTAGAAAGTACTATGTCTCCATGGATGTCACCTTTCTTGAGGACCAATCGCTTTTCCCTGTTAGTCATCTTTAAGGGGTGAACATAAATGAAGAGACTAACTGGTCATCTTATGCTATTCCTTTAGAGTCAGCATCCATTCAAACCTTGTCTAACCCTAGTCCTGAGCATGATAGTTTGGTCCTTCTTACCAATCAAGTTCCTTGGAAAACTTACTACAGGAAGAATCTCAGGAAGGAAGCAGTGTCGTCTGTTGAACTAGAACTGTCGGCTCCAATGCAGAAGTTAGACCTGCCATCAGGTCCAAGTACGTATATTCCTAATGATGTTGATATATGTATGGAGACAGATGAAGGCAGGCAAGACAAAGGGGAAGGAAGCAGTAATACTAAAAGAGTGATGGAAGGGGAAACTGCAGAGGATGAAATGATTGAAGCTACAGAGGATGAAATGATCCTTGCTAGTGATGATGTGGAAGATACTACTGAAGTTTCTGATATACAGATGGTCAATCGTGGTGAGGAGCCTGAAGAGGTAAAAGAATGTGATGCATCACTTGATCTTCCCATAGCCCTGAGGAAAGGTACTCGTTCATGTACTAAATACCCTATGCATAGTTACATGACATATAGTAATCTAGCATCCGAGTTCAAGGTATTTACTACTAGCTTGGACACTGAGGTGGTTCCAGATAACATAAGTGTTGCAATGAAAAATCCAGAATGATGGTCTGCTGTTATGGAAGAAATAAGAGCTCTGGAAAAGAATAGAACCTGGGAACCGGTGACTTTGCCTGAAGGACACAAGATAGTTGGATGTAAATGGGTGTTTACTATAAAGTACAAGTCAGATGGGACAATTGACCGGTATAAGGCTAGACTCGTTGCAAGAGGCTTTACTCAAACCTATGGAGTAGATTATTCTGAGACTTTTTCACCTGTGGCAAAACTTAACACGATCCGAGTACTTTTGTTAGTTGCTGTGAATAAATATTGGCCTCTATACCAACTTGATGTTAAAAATGCGTTTTTGAATGGGGAACTTGAGGAGGAAGTCTATATGAGTCCCTATCTTGGGTTTGAGAGTCAGTTCAAAAATAAGGTGTGTAGATTGCGGAAGTCACTATACAGATTGAAACAGTCTCCAAGGGCCTGGTTTGACAGGTTCACAACGTTTGTTAAAGCACAAGGGTATATTCAAGGGCATTCCGATCACACTCTATTTATAAAAAGATCAACATCAGGGAAGATAGCTGTTCTTATTGTCTATGTTGATGACATTGTTTTATCTGAGGATGATGATGTAGAGGTCACGAGACTAAAAGTAGAGATGGCTAGAGAGTTTGAAATTAAAGACCTCGGGAAGTTAAGATACTTTCTAGGAATGGAAGTGGCTCGCTTAAAAGAGGGTATATCAGTTTTTCAACGAAAATATACTCTGAAATTGCTAAAAGAAACAGGTATAACTGGGTGTAAACCTGTTGACACACTAGTAGAATACAATTCGAAACTCATTGATAAGAATGATAGAATTCCTGTTAATAAAGAAAGGTATCAACGGTTAGTTGGGAAGTTGATATACTTGTCTCACATAAGACCAAATATCTCTTATGCAGTAAGTGCTGTGAGTCAGTTTATGCAAGCTCTTTATGAAAATCATATGATAGTAGTTGAATGTATTCTTCGGTATCTGAAAGGAACTCCTGGTAAAGGCCTAATATTCAGGAAAACCGATAAACGATCTGTTGAAGCTTACACTGATTCTGACTGGGCATGGTCTGTTGTTGATAGAAAATCTATGTCTGGGTATTGTACGTTTGTCTGGGAAATCTAGTCACATGGAGAAGTAAAAAACAAGAAGTTGTTGCTAGAAGTAGTGCTGAGGCTGAGTATCGGGCCATGAGTCTAGGGATTTGTGAAGAAATCTGGTTGAAGAAAGTATTATCAGATCTCCAGCAAGATAATGAGCTTCCAATGAAATTGTTTTGTGATAATAAAGCTGCCATAAGTATTGCAAACAACCCAGTTCAACATGACAGAACTAAACACGTAGAGATAGACAGACGCTACATTAAGGAGAGGTTGGACAGTAGAAACATATGCATTCCATATATTCTTTCAAACCAACAAGTTGCTGATGTTCTTACAAAAGGGTTACTGAGACAAAATTTTAATTATTGTGTAAGTAAGTTGGGCCTTGTCGATATTTATGCTCCAACTTGAGGGGGAGTGTTGAAAATAGGGTTATTAACCTAGGGGCGTTTATGTAATTATGTAAGACCCCTAGGGTTTCCTACTGTCTATTTATACAGTGTGTCCCTGTGTGTTCAATGTATCAGATTTAAAATCAGAATAAGAAAAGTCTTTATATTGTGGTTTTTCTCCTTGTACTAGGGTTTCCACGTAACCTTGTGTTCTTCTCTTCTCTATTCTTTAATTTTTAACAAACTTAAATAAATAGGTCTAATTACACAACTACCTAAACTTTTCTATTTTTTTTAAATGAATAGTCTATTAGGCTATTTTGCACAAACTCTGGTCCAATTTACCTTTTCAAGGCTTTTTACCATTTAAATTTTCAAATATATATAATAATAATAATGCCAAAAGAAGCATGCATAAGAAGTTTTTGCAGTTATGAATTTTTCAAAAGCTGGGGAAGTTTCTGTAGTTATGAATTTTTCAAAATGGTTTTCTTTTTAAAACCTACATAAGTAAAAAAAAAAACACTCAAAAATCCGAAAATTGTTGCCTTTATAAACGAAAGGAAGAATCAACAAGAAGTTCTGAAGGAGAAATCAATGTATATTTGTACAATATATATTCCATAAATAATTTTTCATAAATAAACCAAGGTATATTTAATTTGATAAGTATATGAACAAGACAATTTGTACAATATATCGTCTTATATATCAAACAATAAATGTAATTTATATTTATATTTTTCAATATATTTGTAAACACATCAAAAGATAAACCATGGTATATGCGTCGTATACATTTTCAATATATTACCAATATATTTGATATATACAGATATATTTGAGATCTTAATAGAGGGATGATCAATTTTCAGCTAGGAATATGGAAGAAAATGAATGAAATCTCATAAAATGAAAAAACCATTAATTTGAAATATCTTACATTGAATGAATATTAATCAAAATTAATAAATAACAAAAACAAAGTCAAAATTCGAAATTAATGTTAATAAGTAAAGAATTAAATATTTCAAAAAATAATTGATGAAAGGAAATGTACCTAATGATATTTCAAAAAAATAAAATTCTTATATAATTAATCATAAATCCGAGAATGATATATATTTTTTATTTTAAAATATTATGAAATTAAAAGTTAAGAGGGAATCTATCTTAAGTTAAAAATGACACAAGATGTTGTTGAAGCCTAATTATGAAATATTACTAAATTTTATGACATTTGAGGAATATTAATTATGTAATAGGTTAATTTTCTAAATCTTTCATTCTTCTTCTACTATAATAAATAGAGGACTAAAACACTGAGTGAACTATAATAGTACACTCCACCTAATTCAATTTGGAGCTCAATGAATTGTAAAACTAATATTGCTCTAAAACCAAATTAAAAATTATCCATAGAGCCAACAAGCAAATTACTCAAAATTCAACTAACAAACCCTCACAAGAAAAGAAAAGAAAAAAAAAGAAAAAAAAAAACCACACACAAAGCAAAAAATAAAAATAAAAATAAAATAAAAACAAAAACAAACTTAATGATAAAATGTTCAAATTTAAGTTAAAAGACATTCAATATGACCTCTTTTTTTTCAAAAAAAAAACATATTGAACTTATATCGAATTTCAAAATTATTTGGAGTAGATCTCCTTTAAAATTTCAGAAAAAAGTTCAGACCTAAATAATATGACGGTGACCTAGAATTGGTACGATGACGATCCGAATTTATGTTTTAGATCACCACCACATAATTTTTTAAAATTAAAAAGAAAATTGTACTCTAATAATGTCTTCCTTTGAAATGTTTATGAAAGATTAAGAAAATTGGTTATACTTTTTATAATTTTAACCTTCAATTTTTAGAAATAATTAATTGAGATTTAGATAAAGTTGGAAATTTGAAGTTAAGATTGGGGAATTGAGTCCAATATATTATAAAGGAAAAAGTTGAACTTTAATAAATTTTTATTAAGTATGATTAGATGGAACCATGGTTATTTAAAAGAATTTTAATAGTTGAAAGGATTCTGTACTTGTTGGCTACTAAAAGGGAGAGCACTTGTCTAATTGATTCTTAATTTAATTAGTCGTCTAAAATTTTTCAATGATTTAAAAATTTAGTTAGATGCTACCTAACGATTAAATAATTATTAATTAATATCATACTCGTATACAAATCTTTCCTTCTCATTTACGTACCCCTTAGTTTATTAATTTTTTTAAAATATATAATATACCCAAAACTTGTTTCAAAAAGAAAAAGTTATCTACAAATCATAACTTCTATACATCTATATATTTATTTAGATCCTTTTTAACCTTAAAAAAAATCTTTTTTTATATAAAAAAAACAAACATATATTTCTTTGACAAAGTTTTAAGGACTTGTTAGACGCACAAATGAAATTAAGAGACCTATTATATGTTATATATTAAATGTAAAGATTTATTAGACACAAATATGAAATTTATGGATTAAACTTGTCTTTTTTATAAAAAAGATGTATTAAAATTAATAGGCGTGAAAAAATGAAGAGAATTCATACGTTGTCTATTAAAGATTTTGAAATATAATTTTTTTAAAAAGGATTACATTTTGTCTTTAAAAAAATGAGTAGCGTGATTAAACTAAGGATATTAACATAAACATAATAACAAGTTAAGTCATTATATCATTGACAAGTATTAGAATTCAAATATCATTGTTGACTGAGTTAAGAAGAGTAACTTATGAACTTTATGTGGATATTCAAGAAAATATGTTGTTTTCGTCCTTATAGTCCATTCTTAAATCATCGATTGAAAGAAATCGAATTTTTTTGCAAAAGCGTGTGATCACTTTTGTCCAATTTTATTACAAGAATTACACTACGAAATAAAAATAAGATTAAAAATGCTTTTACAGAAGAATGTGGGAGAAACTAATTACCTTTGAAGAAACCAAATATTACGTCTTCTCTCGATCTTGATGAGTACAACACGTACAAGAAGAAATTAAAAACACATTCGTATCACTAACAGTTCTCATGATCAAGACACCATCAAGAGGGTTTCTTTGCTATTCTCTTGGACAACGGGGCTGGTGGGATCTAATTGAAAGAGAAGAGAATTTTGAGAACAATTCTCTGCAACACAAACTTGAGCGTAGTCCTTTTTTAGAGAGAAAGAGTGAGTGAATGAAATCCTGTAAAAACAATACTGAGCTTTTTCTCGAGATAAAAAATCCCAATAAATATATCGCGATGGGAGTTTGTAATTCCCCTCCTCACTCCCCTGCAACTGTAGGCGAGTTATTTAGTCAATAAATATTAATAAAATCAAATTTAATTAATTTATTTATTAGTTAAATATTAATTAATTAATTAATTCAATATCATATATCTAATTTAATGTATATATAAATTACATTCTAATATACATTATATTATATTCTCTCATAATCCATATTATTAATATGAATCTCATTGACATTAACTTTAACATATAGTTTTAACTATTTGGATCTTATTCAAATATTAATATTCTCTTATTATAAAGCTTAATTTTTTAATATAATTCAAAATTAACTTTGTATTATAATGTATCTTATACATTAATATTAATTCTCTTAATTAATTTGAACATTTTAAATTCTTTAAATACTAAATATTCATGTTTAACTCGTCGTGAGCTAGCAGAGAGACCTGATGGACCTATAGTTATAAATTCCAATGATACGAGATTAGCTAGTTAAACTCTTTAACTAAATTAATCAACCTTCATTAACTATGGAACATACCACTAAAGACCCATACCTGCACTCATATGAACTGTCAAATATTTCTGTGTCCATTGATTTAATTATTACACATAAGTCAGTCTTTCACAAGTTGTTCATAATTTACAGTTGGGTCAAATTACCATTTTACCCCTGTAATTACCTTTTGCTCCTTTGAAGTTACATTGATCCTCTAATGAATAATTTATTTATGATCCTACCATAATCCAAGTCCCCTCTCAGATCAATGAGAGGGTGAGACCCTATCGTTCAAGTCGAGAAGAAGTAAATTTCATCTTGTGAAGTTACGTTCCCAACTTCCCATTTGATATCGTCCTCAAAATGGTAGACACATTGAGTCGGCAACTAAAGCCACTCTCACCCATACAAAATCAAAGAACGACCCTCATGAGCAAGAGTTCGCAACTGAATCAGGATTAAGATCGAGTTACATGACCATCGTTTGAAATATTAATCTCTTCAGTCAACGGTTTACAAAGAGAGATTATGTAGGACACCCCACTCACATGTCTTGACATGAACGATTTGGATTAGATCGTTGGTAACACTTACAACATTTGTAATACTCAAATTAGGTCGTATTTATAGTGTTATCAGGATAAGGTACTCAATTTTATCCATATACTATAAACCTAATGGGTGATTACTTGAACATAATCCATTTGTATGTCTACCATATACTGTTCAAGTTACATTAAATAACCTTGGATCTTAGTTTATTGGATGTTAAGTTATGCAAATAATAAATAACACTTATTTGAAAATAAATAATACTTTATTTATAATCGGTTTACAAAAATTTATAGACTACGAGATTTAGGACATAAATCCTAACATGATTGACTCAAAAGCTTAAGCTGATAGGTGAAGATAGATTTAATTATATATCATCTAACACTCCCCTCACTTATGGGCTTGAAATATGAAAAAGACCCAACAAGTGAAAATGAATATTAATTGAGGAGGAAACAATAATGCAAGGGCTTGAACACAGGACCTCCTTAGACGACCTACTCTGGTACCATCTTAAATCATTAATTTGACCAAAAAAACTTAAGTTAATGGGTAAAGGTAAATTTAATTACATATCTAACTTTCACATATTAAAAAAAGAAAAATTTTCACAGATAAAAAAAATGTCAAACTATTTACATAAATTAAAAAAAAAAAAATCGATAGACATGTCTATCACTGATAGACTTCTATTAATTTCTATTAGTGATAGACTTCTATCAATTTCTATTTAGTGATAGACTTCTATCAATTTCTATCAGTCAGTTTTTATCTCTATTCTATCAGCCTCTATCAACTTCTATTAAAATTTTGTTATTTTATGTAAATATTTTCCCTTATTTTTTTATTTTTAAAAATCTCCCAAGTTGTATTTGATCTTTGCCTTTAGAAGGACAAAAGTATTCCTTTTAATATGTTTTTTTGAACTTAATATTTTTTTGGGTTTTTTGGACAAATGACCAAAACTTAATGGACTTTTCAAAAAATGACCGCCAAAATTTTTCTTGACCAAACGATTGTTTTAGAATTTTTAATAGAATTGATCAAATATAAAAAATACCCCTAACAAAATATCTAACTACAATACTAGAAAATTTAAATTTTAAATAAAAACAAACAAATCCCTCCAATTAAGAAAGGTTGGCGATTTGTTTTATTGAGCCAACCTATTAAAAAACAATTTCTAAAAACAAGCAAAAAGTGGTTATTAACAACAAATTATAAAGTATATGAATATGGTAAAAGTTTCAAAAATGTGTCAAAATAATAAATATCTAGATGCAAAAATACTGTCCATTTATGTTTTGTTTTATGTTCCTCATTTTTTATTTCATATTTATAGTATTCTACGTATATCTTCTACTAAAAAATACTAGATTTTTTTTTATGATTTTGCCACACAAATACCTTGTACTAAAATTTGCTAAAACTTTCATTAGTCTTCTAACAACACAAAATACCTAAGACAATTTAAATCTTATACCTTGCAACAACTAAAAAAGTATCTTTTAACCCCTAAAAAACAACTAAAGTGAGCCATACTGTAGTATGTAAATACCTTGTATTCAAAATACACAATAAAAAATCTTCCTAAAACCTAAATGATAACGAAAAAAATCTGATTAATTTTCTTTAATTTTTGTTAAGATGTACATATGTAACATTCAAATGTAGATACAGTGTATCTAGATGAATAAATCGTAATTCAATAGTTATAGCACATAACCCAAAACAACAATTGAATCAGTAGTGGCATTTAAGACCCACAAAAACCAACATATCTTCCCAAACAAACCTTCCGTATTCCAAGGAAAAATCCTTCAATACACCACTCTTCCATCTTCAACCTTCCATATTCAATATGAACCCTCCCATACCCCAATCTTTCGTCTCCAACCTTCCAATTTCCATAACCAACGAAAATCCTTCCACCACTCACCTTTCATCTCAACCTTCCAATATCCTATTCATGAAACACCTCCATATTGAAGACCTTTTAGAACTTATAACCAACGTTATAAAAAAAAAAAAGGATGATTCATGGCAATACATATCGAAATTAATGGAAAGTGAGTCAAATCGTGGGTTTGAATCGCAAATTTTATGTATAGAATGATTTAAGATACCATTTTAAATTGGAAAGTTTTGATTAATTGATTAAGAAAACCATTTTTTGAGCTACAACGCGTTGGAGAAGAAGCTATATTGTCGGAGAAGAAGCTCGAAGATAATATTTGAGAGTTGAGAATAATAGTTAATAACTTCAGATTAAGAGAAGAAGAAAGATGGTTCTTTGTTTTTCCATTTACCTGAGTAAAGAAATGGTTTTAAATAAAAGAAGGAAGATGAAGAATCTATTCTTAAAATTGAAAGCAAATTGAAAGAAGAAAGATAAATGACCATCTTCTTGTAGATTTGCTAAAATCACGGGAAGATATAACTACTTGATGGAAGTCTTGTGGGGGCAAGATTGGAAAACTAAATGGAGAGATGGGTCCTTACGCATAATAATTTGGCCATAAATTATAGAATTAAAAAACTGGCCATATTTTCAATTGGATATCCCGTTCTAGCCATCCCACACAATTTCTTTTCTTTTTTTCGAAACATTGGACTTACGGTCTTCAGTCCTTTAAACCTACATGGACTAATCACTATATAAAAAGTAAAAAAAGAAAAAAAAAAAAAATCTAAAGGACTTATTTAGCAACATTTCATTCTATGAGTAAGGGTTTGTTTAGATTGACTTAAGATTTTTTTTTTTTTTTTTTAAAAAAAACTCATTTTTATTTAAATATTTTTTATAAAAATTAATTAAAATACATTTGAAAAGTTATTTTGAGTCGTTTCCAAACACTCCAATTTCTTTTAAAATGACTTATTTTTTTTATATTAAACACTTGAAAATATATTCCAAAGACACATTAAGTTGGACAAAACTAAAAGAGGTACACCGGAAGGAATTATTTGCAACCCATCTCGTTATGTGTATAATTTATTTTTGAACTTAAAAATAGATATCCATAACAAATAAAAAAAGCCCAAAGGACTACACTCAAACATATGAACTCCGATACAATAAAAAACCAAAAAGGACAAATATCAATCAACTTAAAACTTTTCTGATTAGACACAATCCAATGAGCAACACAAAATTAAAAGCTAGGAGGAAATTGAAAACCCTTACTTATGTGGATAAATTAGAGGAGTTAATCTTAATTTGTGATTTTTATGTTGGAAATCGTGACTTTACTTATGTTTAAGAATTAGCATGTGACTTAAAATATTTGTAACTAACTCGTTTGAGGCCATATGACTCGTATTTGAGAAAACAGGTAATTTTTTAACATCAGATTATTATGTGTTAAATTGTAAAGCTATTCCTCTGTCAAGATTTTAGGTTGAGTTTTCCTTCCCTATTTATATCTGTACTTTACTGACATATTAAAACACATATAGAAACTATTTATTCAACACAATCTGCCCACGCACCCAGATTGGCTCAATGCTCTGTTCGTCGATCGACACCAACACACCGTGCACCCAGATTTTCCGTCCAGATCGAACACCAATACGCCGTGCACCCAGATTTCCCGTCCAGATCGAACTTCAACACGCCGTCTAGATCGAACACCCCACACGAATCGTTCCCAGCAGATCTCCGAATCTGCTCTCAACTAGATCGAACATGCCGTCCATCGGAGAGATCGCACCTCCGTCCAGATCTCCGTGAAGAACCGAGCTGTGAAGATGAAGGAGCCGTGTTTTTTTTCTTTCTGTCCTTGTTACCGAGCCGTGAAGACGAGCCACGCACGTCGAGCCGGGTGAGCCGAGTCAAGCGAGTCGCACCAAACCGAGGGAACCAAGCCAAGTCGAAGGAACTGAGTCGAGTCGAGCAGAGGAACCGACCCGAGTCGATCCAAGGGCCCAAGCCGAGTTGATGGAACTAAGCCGAGCCCTGTTGGTTTTTATGGGGGGCTGTTTCTGTCCCTTTTTATCCATCTAACCGTTTTCGTTGGTTTTTCCTCATTAATGGAAAAAATGACATATTTCGTCCTATTAGCATAATTTGACACCAACTATATTAGGAACGACAAAATTTCCCGTGGGTTGGGTCCCCAACCCGATTGGGACGGGAAATTCCCAGTTCATCGGGGACGGGGTCAAATTAAAGATTTATATATATAATAATAATAATAATAATAAAATTATATATTATTGAAACGGTAGGTTTCAATTTTTTTTTTAAATTTAATTTTTATTAATTTATAATAAAGAAAAACATGTAATGTTTAATCTAAACAATTATATGTAACAATAATACTAATTTCTTATATAAAAATTTACAATTTCAATATAAATATTAAATTTAGTTAATTTTAAATAATAAAAATAATAAAATAAAAGGCAAGAATTTTTTCTGCGGGATCTAAATCCCCGAACGGGGATTCCTCGACTCCCCAAAACGGGGAATGGGGTGGGGATAGGGATTAAAAATCCCCAAGGGGATGGGGATGGTTGTAAATTGTGACGAGTTTTAATAGGTGATGTCAAAGGAACTACTGAAGATGACAATAACTAGACTAGAAGACTGGGACAACAAGATCATCAAATAATCACCTGGTTGGGTAATAATTCCATCCCAGCCATCCACACTTAGTTTGATGCGTTCGACGCAGCTAAAGAGCTTTGGGACTTTTTGTCCGGACGATTCTAAACCGTTGGTCTTACTCACTACTATCAACTTCATACTACTCTAGTTGGCACAAGTCAAAAGATCGGACAATCTGTGAATGAGTATCTCGCTATTCTTCAGCCCATTTTGACTCAACTAGACTAGGCTAAGATCAGTCCAGTTCATCTACGACTTATCAAGGTTCTTATGGGGCTTCATCCTGATTATAAGTCTGTTCTATTAGGTTGTATGTCATAAAACTCACAGTTTGTAATGTTAAACATAGTCTATTATCAATAAAGATGTTATTGGCGTTTATTCAATAAAACTGTTATTGATTATGTGAATTGCACTTGTAAAGTTTAAATCCAATAAACTAAAGGTCCATGACTATTATTTGAATACATGAACTTTATGTGGAGACATAAGAGTGAATCAAGTTCAGTAAATAGCCAAAACAGTCTATAGTATATGAATAAGGCTGGATACCTTATTCTAGTAACACTATCGGATGCAGCTCACTCTGTAGTTGTTACAATTTGTTGTAAAGTGCTACAAACAAAGTGATCCTGATTCGTTCATGTATTGACATGAGGAGTGGAGGCGTCCTATGCAATGAGTTTGCATAAGATCAGACCAAGAATTAAGTCACTGCTACATTATAATGTTGTTTATTGTTTAAGACTGACTATTTTCAAAGCGATGCCCTAGGTAATTCGACCTCAATCCTGAGCTAACTACGAACTCCTATTCATTTAGATTATCCTTAGATTTTCATAGGTGAGGGTTGGCTCAACAGTACTGACTCAATAAGCCTCCCATTTCAGGGGCAAGACTGGGTAAATAGCTGGGGACATAGGGTGCAAGACGTAATTCACTGCTTCCGCTTTTAGGGATAGTATAGAGGTTGTTCCCTTAAGTGTTGACTTAGGGTCTTGAACAAGGGGTCCCACCCTCTCATTGGCCTGAGAGGGACTCGGTTTAATGATTGGATCACAAACCAATTGTTCATTGGAGGATCAGTGAGATTTAAGGAGCTAGATGTGATCTCGGGGGTAAAATAGCTTTTGACCCAGCCGTTATTACAAACAACCTGTGAAGGATTAACTTACTAATCATGGTTATATCGAGTGGACATAATATATCTATAGTGGGGAGGGGGGGGGTGTAACTACTGGGCTTTAGTGAAGTGACCCGATAGTTAACAAATGGTGGTTAATTAGGTTAAGAAGTTTAGTTGGTTAATTGCAGATCATTGGAGCCCATGATCTATAGGTCAATGAGGTCCTCTTATTAGCTCATTTTGGATTAAACCTTAGAACAATGTGACGAACGAATTTTAAGTGTTCAAATTCGGTTTTTGGAGCAAAGCATTAAATATATACGATATATTTAACTTAATGTTTAATTGTGAATTAAACATAAAGAGAGAGAAAATAGAAGATATTTAAATAAGATTTAAATATCAAGATTATAAATAGAGATTCCTATAAATTGGATAAGTGTTGGATTTAATATTAGATTTAATTATTTAATATTAATTTAATTTTAAAATTGATTATTAGAATTAATTTTGAAATTAAATGGATTTGGTCAAAATTGCATTAAAAGTCAATTTGTTGACTAGGTAAAAAATGCAATGGAAGTCAAATTGTTGACTTTTGATTTTTGAAAGTCAAAAAGTCAAAAAGTCAAATTTGTTGACTTTGGAATTTGAGAGTTAAACTTTGACCACGTTAGTGGAAAGATCCAACATTTATGAGTGAGAAATACCAACTTTTGCATGGTTAAGTGTTGTCTTCATTTAAAGACACTTATCCCACTAAATTCCACTTTTTGAGTTAGTGGATTTTTTAGTGTCAAATTCTTATCAAACTCAAAATTGCATGTTTGCATGTAATGGTCTTTAAAAAGGAGTGTTTAATGCTTTTGAAGACTTCTTGGCCATAGTGGGTTTAGATGAGATTATGTGATAATCTCATCCTTTTTCTCTCAAAGCTTTAACTTTTTCCTCTCCATATTAGTCATTCACCAGATTCCACCATTCCGTTCTAAGGCTGGAGAATAGTTGGGAAGACTCTCGTGGTGGTCTACGAATCGTTCGTGAGGAGATTGGATCTGATTTGGAGAAGTTTCAAAGACTAAAAAGGTTGTATTCTTTTTCCCATTTTCTTATATTTTTGCATGCATACTTATCTTTATAATTAATCTAATTAGAGTACTTTAGATTCGTTTTTCTTTCGCTGCGCATGTGTTACTTCCAACATGTTCGTGCTACTGCCTTGTTACATTGCAGCCCTCTGTCATCTCTTGATGTTGTGATTCAGAAAATTCTCTTTGAGAAGAAGTAGCTTTGGATAGCTTTGGATAGTTTTCTGCACCTTCCCCGGACGTTGCTCTTGCAACCACCCACTCACGGTTTCCAACTGAGTCGAATTTTCCAAGAACTACAAACAGCATGGTCACAAGTTTTCTAGTTGCCCCACTGTCGAATGCAGGTACTGTCACAGACGGGGTCATATCCTGGACAAATGTTCTACCAAACCACCTCGACCTTCAGGATACATCAATAAATCCAAGAATTCCTCTAAGCATGATTCTCTGTTTGTTGCGGCTGCTGCCACTACCTCTGATGTGGTACCCCCAAATCCCCTAAGTATCCAGATCAACAATTTTCAGGACTTGCTGAAACAGGTGCTATCTCCCAATTCTCCTGCCATTACTGTCACACCAAGTACATCTTGGCCTTTTGATTCAGCCTGTTGCAATCACATGACCTCGAATATGGCCTTGTTGTCTTCCTCCACCCTTGCAAAATCCGTGCCTCCGGTATATTTCGCTGACGGTAACCATATGACTATTTCACATATTGGAATTGTTAGTACACCGAGTATTAGCCTATCTACTACTTATCGTGTCCTGAACTTGACCTTCGATCTTGTTTCTGTTGGACAACTGTGTGACTTGAGACTAACTGTTCTCTTTTTCTCTCATGGTTGCCAGGTTCAGAATCTGCGGACGGGTCAGGTGGTTGGTATGGGTCGCAAGGTGGGAAGATTATTTGAGCTCACATCCTTTCAGCCTCCTGTCCTGCCATCTGTTTCTACAGCTGTCACAGATACAGATGTGTCAGTGGCACCTTCGTCTTGGTCATGCGTCATTTGGCAAACTTCGTAGCCTAATATCTGTTGATACCTTAAGTAATGTTTCTCAATTTCGTTCATTTGATTGTTTACATTGCAAACTGGCAAAACAACCTGCTCTGTCATTTTCTATATCAACTTCTCTATGTGATTAACCATTTGGTCTTATTTATTATGATATTTGGAGCCATGCTCCTACCTCTACAATAAATGGTTATCGGTATTTTATATTATTCATTGATGATTACTCTCCTCTTACTTAGATATATTTTCTTAGGAATCGTTCCTCTGTACCCCAAGTTTACATTGAATTTCCTAAAATGATTCAAACTTAGTTTTCTCAAATCATTAAAATTCTTCGGTTTGACAATGCAATGAAGTATAAGGACTCTCACATGCTCTCCTTCCTGACCCAACATGGCACTCTTGTCCAACGCTTTTGTCCTTGTACTTTCAATAGAATAGTCGGGCTGAACGAAAGCATCGTCATATTCTTGACTCTGTCCGTGCACAACTTCTCTTTGCATCTTGTCCTGAAAAGTTTTGGGGTAAAGCTGCACTCACATCAGATTATGTTATCAAACGCCTTCCCTCTACTGTTCTCCACAACGTGTCTCCTTTTGAGCGGTTGTATGGCACTTCTTCCTCTTATTCTCATTCAAAGTTTTTGGTTGTGCATGCTTTGTTTTACTTCATCCCCATGAACATTCCAAACTTGAACCTTAGGCTCGTTTGTGTTGCTTTCTTGGTTATAGAACCGAACATAAAGGGTTCTGGTTTGTTATCCCATATCAAACCGGTTACGTATCTCTCGCCATATCACCTTTTGGGAACATCGTATGTTTTTTAGTATTTCTTTTCTCCAGGCTTCCCTCTTTGGTACCCAATCATTCTTCACTAATTCTACCACGGATCTATTTTCCACGTGTGAATCTTCTTCTAGTCTCGAGTCTTCTACTCCACCCGCACCAGAGCTTGAGTCTTTCACTCCATCCATCCCAGAGCTCGATCAGTCTTCTCTTACTGCCGCACTTTCTGATCTATTGTCTGTCCTTGATGCTGATCATGACCTTGCGTCTGTTCGTCAGTTTGCCCGGGTAAGAGAAATCCCTCATTATCTACAAGATTATCATTGTTTTTCCACTACTATGTCCTTAGTTAAACTGTAGTCCTATCATGGGGCTTTTATAAACCCTCTTTAGCAGCAAGCTAAGGATGACGAACTTCAGACTTTAGAAAAGACTCACACTTGGGAGTATGTTGATCTACTGCTTGGTAAGAAACCTATTGGATGTAAGTGGATCTATAAAATCAAGACCTGTTCTGATGCAGCTCTTGAATACTATGAGGCCCGTCTAGTGGCCAAAGGATATTCACAGGAATATGGTATTGACTATGAGGAAATATTCACTCTAGTTGCACGAATGACATCTGTCCAGAGTCTATTGGCCTTAGTAGCTACGAAGCAATGGCCTCTTCTTCAAATGAATGTTAAGAATGCTTTCCTCTATGGCACACTGTCTAAAGAAGTCTATATGCAGCCACCACCTGACGTCTCTTCTCCACCAAAGAAGACCTGTCTTTTTCATCGTGCATTATATGGCTCAAACAAGCTCCCCGTGTCTGGTTTGCAACCTTCAGTTCTACTGTTACCCAACTTAGGTTTACCTCCAATGCTCATGACTCTGCCCCGTTTACTTGAAAAACTTTCAGTGGAATTGTTCTCCTCCTGTTATATATGGATGATATGATCATTACTGGTGATGATCCTCAGACTATTTCGGATCCCCGACACTATCTAGGAGAACATTTTGAGATGAAAGATCTAGGACTGCTTCATTACTTCCTTGATCTTCAATTTTCCTCATGCTTAGATGCATACTACCTATCTCGAGCAAAGTATGCATCAAATCTTTTAGTTCGTTCAGGTATCATTGATTCTGCCACAACACCAATACTGTTGGACTCTAATGTTCGTCTGACCTCTTTTGATGGTGTTCCTCTCCAGGATCCAACACTGTATAGACAACTGGTTGGCAACCTTATCTATTTAATAGTAACTCATCCAGACATAGCTTATGCAATTCATGTTGTCAGCCAATTCATGTCCACCCCCCACATTATCCATTTCACAACTGTTCTTTATATTCTGCGTTATGTGAAAGGCACACTGGGCATGGACTTCAATTGTCTTCTAAATTCTCTTTGGTTCTGTCTGGATATTTTGACGTTGATTGGGCAGACGATCCTATGGATAGACGATCCACCACGAGTTACTACTTTTATTTTGGTGATTCTCTCATCTCTTGGTTAAGTAAGAAACATGGTTGTTTCTCGATCCAACACTGAATCAGAGTATCGTGCACTTATTGATGGTTGCGGTGGCTCTTGACTGACATGGGAGCTTCTCAAAATTCTGTCACTATTCTTCATTGTGACAATCATAGTGCCATTCAGATAGCACATAATGATGTATTTCATGAACGAACAAAGCATATTGAACCTGACTGCCACTTTGTCCATCATCATCTTTAGAATTATACTTTGTACCTTCAATCCATACCTACAACCGAGTAACCGGCCAACACCTTCACCAAAGCCTTCCCCTCTGGCCGCTTTCTTCAGCTACTATGCAAACTCAAGTTGGTTTCTACCCTTTCACCTTAAGTTTGAGGGGGAATGTTAATTGTAAAGTTATTCTTCTGTTAAGATTTTAGGTTGAGTTTTGTTAGGAGTTTTGTTAGCTATTTTTAGTTCCTGTATCCCTATTTATACCTATACTTTATTGATATATTAAAACACACATAAAAACTATTCATTCAAGTCTCATTTTCTACATTATGCTTGTGAATTTTTTAATTGATGTAGCTCCAATTCGATTTGACGTATCAAATTTTACTATATGAAAATTTTAACTTACATCAATCCTTGAAGAATCACAAATTTTTAAATCGACAAGAAAAATAAAGAATGGATTTCTCAATACCACATTCTCAAGTGGAGATGTTCATTTTTCTTGTCGAGATTTTCCGTTTAGGTGGGAAAAGGGGAAAATTCCACAAAAGCAAAACAGGGACAAGGACATGAACTATACTCCCTAACCCTGTTCCTCGTCTCTACCCCATTTAACTCTTGTTTAATTTATTATAATAATTATTGTTATGTTATTATTATTATTATTATATAAATATTATATTTAAATTTTAAGTTTGATCGTTTAATAACTAAGATAGTTGACATGTTTGAATTGGATGTTTAAATTTATATTATATATATGAATAATTTGTTATGTAATTATTTTATTATACTAGAAAATTTGAGTGATTTCTCTTTATTTTCAAATTGTCTATGTGGAATTAATTATATAAGACAAAAGTTAGTAAGAAAACTATATAATTTTAGAATTTTCAATAATAGTTATTTAACTTAGTTAACTTTTTATTTCAAAAAAAGGAAAAAAATTCTCAGGAAAACCCGATCCTCGCAGATTCTCTGTAGGAATCCACGCCCCCACCACTACAAAATTTAATGGAAAATTACGTGAGGGATGAAGAATGAAATGAAGAGCAGGAATAGGGATGGGAAATGGGAAGCTATCTCCGACTTGCCCATACTCTTGTATTCAAAGATAATTTTAATAAGAACTCTCTCAAATCTCCAAGGAATTATTTTAACTTGCATATTCTTAAGATTCCTCTCATTTGGATGTGGTCTTGGTTCATGCTTATATTCCTTTTTTACTTGGGCACGTTCACATTACAATCGTGATAGTACAAAAATTATTTTCCTAACCTCTCCTTTTTTAATATATCATAGTATATTAGTGGTATGAACATTAAATGATATACACGTTAACAAATGAGTATGCCAATGCGATCTTAACTTAACGTTAATTGACATGCAATTTCTCCCTTGAGGTTGAAAGTTAGAATTTTCTGTTGGCTTTTTGGCCCTTAATCTCAAATTAATTAATTTTAATTAATTAATTAATCAATGTTTTGATGATAACAAACTCAATTTTTAATTACTGAAAATCTTAGTGTTTTAATATGTCCATAATGTAGAACTCAGAACAACGATTCCAACATCTCTTGAATCACTCAAATCGGAGCTAAAACGAAGACGATATGACCGAAACAAGTCCATAGAGAAAATACTGTGGTGGATGATGTGGCATAACCAGACAATTTGCATGTAGACATGTGGCAGCATATTGGTTGAATGGTAGATCATTAAGAGATTAACATATAATGGACTTTTGATTTTTGGATTGATTTAAAATAAAAAATTGAAATTTAAAAGAAATTTAAAAGGAAAATAAATTTAATATTATTTTATGTTTGTGTCTAACGGCTAGTTTTTTACACATGCTACGTTTTTTATTTTTGGATTGACTTTAAAAAGAATAAATTTAAAAAGAAAATGAATTAAAAAGAAAATGAATTTAATATTATTTTATGTTTGTGTCTAACAGCTAGTTTTTGACACATGATATGTTTTTTTTTATTTTTTGGATTAATTTTAAAAAGAAAATGAATTTCAAAAGAAAAGAAATTTAATATTATATTTTGTTTGTATCTAACGACTAGTTTAGTTTAAAATCTCCACCATTGATTTTTCTTTTCCAAAATCCAATGGTCCAAATTAATTGTGGTTTTTAAAATTTTTTCCATCTCTATATAAACCATTTTCCTCTCTAAATTTTAAAACCAACAAATTTTACATTTCATGATCTTCTAAAACTCAAAAGTTCCATTGTTGCTCTCTCTAAGTTCCCAATTTTTTTTCATCTTATTCTTGGGAATGTTATTGTATTGTGAGGATAAATTTGTTGAGTGCTTAAACTTATAAATCCACTCTAGTGAGAGTTGTATTGTATTCTTCAAAAATTCCAACATTTGTAACGGTTTGATCCTAAACCATGGAAAGGATCGGGTTTGCTCTTGAACCTGTAAAAGGAGCGGTGATATAACGGTTGGGCTCTGATTCGTGGAAAGAGTCGGAAAGATTTTATTCAAATTCCCAAGAGGCACTTGGGAAATGGAGTAGGTCGAGTTTGACCGAACCACTATAAAAATTACGGTGTCTTTTCTCTAACTCTTTCATTTTTATTTTTGCAATTAATTTAAGCAATTTATGGTATGTTTTAGTTTGTTCTTATTTATTTGCTAAAATTTGATAGAATTAAATTATCACATTTTTTGTCATCTTATTTGTTAAATAATTTGAATTTTTCTTATTATTTATAAAAAAGTGTATTAATTAGTTTAATTGGATTAATTTAGAAAAAAAAAATTAATTAAACTTTATTCACCTCTCTAGGATTGCCATATCGATCCAACATTTTCATCCTACAATTTTTGTAGTAAAAAAAAAGAGTATGCAAACAAATCTTTTGACTAAAACAAAAAATACATTAGTAACAAACTTAATAACAATTGAACATATAAAAAATTGTCGATATATAATAAAGTGTCAAATGTTACGGATATACCAATCCTTTCTTCTATTGATATATTATATTAGCGATACGCCTATTAGGTTCACAACCACACTTTTCTTTTTAAAACAAATGTTAAATCTCTTTTAAGCAAGTAAAATTTTTTTTAATCCACCCAGTAAAAAGTGAAGATAATAAAAGATTTGAATTTCCGACCTTTGAAAAAGTTGTATGTACCAATTATTGCACATAGAAATTGATTTAACAAATCACAATTCTCACCACTGTATGGTTATTATTCATTTCTAATATTTAAAGGAGGAGGTCTTAAGTCCAAGTTCAAAAGATAAATCCATTGGTTGGGCAAACTAGCTCACAAATACTAATTGCTACCAAAAAAAAAAAAAAAAACCCCATTAAAAGTATGTTCCATTCCTCCACTTCGAATATATTTTTTTAACAAAAATTTTATGGATAAGTAAATTTATAATTTAGTATATGAGAAAAAATGTTCAAAACATACTTTAATAAAATAAGATATTTTATATTTAAAATCCTACGATATTTTATATGAATGAAAATGATTGCTAATATCATTATTTATAAAAGGAATAAATTGACTTTAGCTTATTTATGTAGCCATAGATATGCATTTTGTCTATTTATCTATTTATTTATCATATAATGGCACATTGTTTTTCAAAGGAATATGCTCTAAAGAGATGTAATGCAAGATTATATATATTTTTTTAATTAGACATTTATTGGATTTAAGGTTTGAAATATTGGTGTCGATGTGAGACCAGAAATTTAAAAAAGAAATAGAAAAATAATTACAAAATAATATCAAATATTTGATGGTATAAAAAAGAAAACTCATATCAATTCAATCTTTGATACGAAAATTTAATGGAAAAAGTTTGAATGAGATTAAAAATAAATATAGATTCTTTTTGTGATTTTTTTTCAAAGTCAATTTCTTTGAAAATGAAAGTTTATGATTGAAAATAAAACTGAAAATTAAAAAAAGTAGCACGTTGAAAAAGCTAAATATTAAAAAACGATAGAAAAATGACATATAGAGAAAACCATACAACATGTTAGCAATATCAGCAATATTTTAGAGATATATGGGCAATATTTTCACGATATTTCTTAATATATTACCGATAATTTTGCAATAAATCCAATATTTTGTTGAGTTGCTAGAGATATATCCATAAAACAATATATCGCCGAGGATATTAGCGGCAAATCATGGATTCAAGAAAGACGATGTTATTCCCAATCGGTTACTTGATTTTATGGATATTTTGGAAAATGTTGCGATATTTTCATCATTGGCTAAAAATAACATTGACATGTGAAATTATATAGTGTAATCATAACCATAAATTTTTTTTTTTTTTTTTTTAAAAAAACTTGAATCAAGCTAATACAACTAATTTCTCAAAAACAAATTTCAAAATTTGCTTGAAATTGTGTCAAAATAGGAGAAAACTAATTTCTCAAATAAAATTTTGAGACCTCCAATGTCTCAAAATTTCGATCAAAATTTCAAGATTTCGATAAAAATGTTACACTATAATTGGATTATACCACTCCATAATTGACATGAACTTCTTTCAATTTATATCCACCCCTCTTGCAGAAGGAACTATATATATATACTTGCTTGATATATATATATATTATAAAAAACACTCAAAGTGGTTAATTTTTTTGGCCCCTCAAAAAATTCTTTTTTTCCTTCAAAATATTCCAACCGGTTTGACTTTTTTTTTTTAATTTTTTTTTTTTACATTTTTTTTTTATTATTATGTTATCATCGACCTTTTACGAAAACATTTTCAAAATTGGGAAATTTTAGAAACTAAAAAAAGAAGTTTATTAAAACTAAACGGAAAGCAATTTATTTTTTAAAAATATTATTTTGATTTATGAGATTTGACTAGTATTTTAATATTTAGCCAAAAAAAAATTGTGGTAAAGAGTGAGTGATAATGGGCTTTTGATAGTAGATTTTCCACTTTTTAATACTAAACATATAATTTTCAATCATGAATTTAAAAAAAATCTTCAAAAATAAGATAAATAAAAAATAAAAATAAACGAGTAAAAGTAGTATTTATAAATTTAACTTTTAAAAACCATCGAGAACTAAAAGGTTATGAATGGTCAGTTAAATATTTTAGTGAGGCATTTAAAAAAAAATGTTTAGGGATTTTGTTGAGGTTCTCATATATATTCACGTATGAGTTTTCTATTGAGGTTTTATAATGGACTTTTGATAGTAGATTTTGAATATTGATGTTGTATATGAAGAGATTTTTTTTTTATTTTTTTATTTTTGAGAAATTGTGTACAAAGATTTAATCCAAAATATTGTGATTTTTTAATGGGTATTATACAGATAAATAATTGATATACTAAGCAAATAAAAATGAAAACTTAATGACATAATTTATAATTTATAGATAATAAATGATTAATATACTCTATCACAGGACACTAAAGGAAAAAACGATGTATGTAAATTGTTCATAAAAAATGGGTGCATGGAACTAGTTTAAATACCATGGTTTCTTAATAAAATGGATATAGTGGAAAAAAATTACACCCAAAGTATAATGAAATAAACTCAAGAAAAGAATAAAAAAATAAAAACGTAAGTGGGCCATAGGAAGGGCGGAGAGAGTGACGATCGAGTATGAGAAGGGAAGAGACATAGGAAGTGAGGGTGGAGAAGGTGAGAGAGTTGTTACATGAAGGTTACTGTGCACATATTAAAGGAAGGAAAAAGGGGAGTATCAGTTGGCCAAACAGTCATATAGGGACTATATTATCTCTCCACATAGGAATTGAGCCCCATACAAGCTCTATAAAGATAAAAAGGAGCTCCAAAAATATTTCAAAAAAAAAAAAACTCCAAAAATAATAGGAAAATTGTTTTAAATGCCAAACTATTGAAAATATTTTTAAATATAGAAAAATATCACAATTTATCACTTATAGACACTAAGGTTTTATAAATGCCCAAGAATTAAGAATGCTTAGGAATAATAAGCTTGGAAATAAGATTATGGGAATCAAGGATGAATGTGTTTGGTTGTGCCATGGAAATGTTATCAGAATTTTATGGGAATAAATTATTTTTGTATTTAATTTGTAATATTAATCATGAAAATTATGTAAAATTTTAATAGATTAATTGGTAAAAAATAAATTTAATTCAAAGTTTTGAGAAAAATTAATTATTTAACAATCAAATAATAATATTAGTTAAATTACTAATTACAAATATTTGTAAAATGAGAAATTTATAATTAAAGTTACTTGATTACATAATTTGATGAATTTATATAATTATAATGTATTAATTAATAAATCAACTAATGAATTCTAATTAATCAATGATAAACTAACTATAATTATTAAAAAAATAAATTCATATTATATTAATTATAACAATCATTAATTAACTATAAATATAATTAATTAATTAATTGATAATTTTATTACATCGATTGTTTACCGTTTATTGAAAAAATAAGTATGAATATATATGTGTATATATAAACTAATTTATTGTACTAAAATAAAAATTAAGTATATATTAAATAGGAGTGGTTAAATTCACACTATAATTTAAAATTTAATATAATTTTATAAAATATAAATTTAATTTTCATATAATAAATAATTTAAATTAATTAATTTTAATAATATATAAAATAAAAGAATAAGGAAATGTATTATAAGATGAGAGAGAGTAGGAATGAAGAAAACCCACATTTTTTTTTTATGGGAATCATTCATAATGGATGCATCTAAATAGCTTATTTCCATGACAAAACTACAAAACTTGTTCCAGGGGATGTTTATGCCTTACCCATTACCAACCTTATTTTCATCCCAATTCCCTCAATCCAAACGACCCCCTTAGTGTCTATAAATGATAGATAATAGTAGTTTATCAATTTTTATCATGGATATATAGTGACATTTTGCTATTCGTAAATAATTTATTATTTTCTATATTTGAAAAGAGCCCAAAATAATATGACCTAGAGAATATTAAATTTTTTTTTTTTAAATAGACACAATAACCATTTGATATTTTATTTTTTGTTTTAAAAAATTAAGCATATTTCATCTCAATTTAATACAATAGTTTTCATCTATCTCAAGTAAAAGAGTTAGGATTTTAAGCCAAATTTAAAAAATAGAAGCAAGTTTTCAAAACGTTGCTTGGTTCTTTAAAACATTGATAGATAGTAAGAAAATAAAACAATAAATTTAGAGGAGAAATTGGTGTTTATAGTTAGCTTACTAAACCAAGTACAAGATTAAAGAAGGAAAATTATTTCAAATGGTAAAACTGTTGAAAATATTTACAAAATATAGTAAAATTTTAGAATTATCAATGGTAAATGTTGATAGACACTAATAGAAATCTATCAATGTCTATCAATGTCACTGATCGACACTAACAGCAGCATCTATCATTGATAGTTCTAAAATTTTGTTATACTTTGTAAATATTTTGATTCATTTTTCTATATTTAAAAACATCCCAACTAAATAATAAAAAATTAAATAATTTAGATGAAATGTTCAACAAATGTTTGATATATATTCATAAGTGTAAAAATAAAATAAAATAAAATAAAATAAAAATCTATTTCACCAAACAAGAATAGTATGGAAAATTTTTATATATGAATTGGAGGCTAAAACTATGATATAAAAATTGTTGAAGAGCCTATTTAAATTATATATCAAGAGAATTTGTGATAAATAGTATAGAGTTGGAGATGAACAAGATGAAAATAAATATGAAAGAAGTCCTAGACTATAAATATCAAAAAGATTTAATGAATCAAATATAGCTACAAATCAAACAGCAATAATTGAAAATATTATAAAACTGTTTAAAACTTAAAAATTCATTACTTTTAAGTTCCATCTTCTAACCAATTCATTTATGTATATTATGTATAGTTTGCTTCCACAATGATATTTGGCCACTTTCCGTCCCCACCCAACCACTTTGTTTTATTTCAAAATAACCCCTTTATTTTATTTTATTTCATTTCTAGGTGGTTTGTGCTTATTTAGGACTTATTTTGTACTTGAAGCAAAATGCATTGCCAAAGCAAACTTTACTTTATAATATTATCATCACTTTATAAAGTTTTGTACAACTATATCCCCCCAATCCTTGAATATGAATATCAAAAGCTTTCTAATTGTTTGTAATAAATAACCAAAATCCACCTAACTCAACTGATATAATGTTTGTAGTGTCAACCTTGAAGTCAAAGATTCGATTCTCCTATTTCCCCTCCCACAAATTGTCAAAACAAAATTGTTTCTAATGAACATCAACAACTTTGACTTGGGATCGAATGAGAAAGTAAACCAAAAAAAAAAAAAGAAAAAAAAGAGAGAGAGAAGAAGAAGTTGTAGACAAAGCACTCAACTTTTATATACTTTACAATGGAAAGATGTAGTGTACAAGGAACTCAATTTTTTGCCCTTCAAATAGTAAGAAAAACAAACCCCATTTGATGAAATGATGCAGATGATGGAGAAAGCAAAAAAGATGGGTTATTTACCCAAATCTTTCCCCTTTCCCAGAAAAAATAAAAGAAAAAAAGAAATGAAAGAAGGAAAAAAAAAAAAAAAAAGATTGTCCTTAAATCTAAAACTGCCTAAACAAAACTAAGCTATATGCACCTGGCACTGGAATCTTTGCCTCTGATCTCTCCAGCTTTGCAAGCCAGGCTATTTCCTCACCAAAATAAAAAAGAAAAAAAAAACATAAAAACAAATGACAGATTGGCTACAGCTCACTGTCCTACACACAAATTTCAACTTCATTCACCTTCCTTTAAGGTGATGATGATCATGGACACAACCCACAAAAAAATTTGGGTCAACTTTGACTCATAAGACAGCGGGGGAGGGGGGGTTCTTTGGTTTGTTCCAACATTTTCTATATCAGGAGGCTCCACCATATGGAGGCTTTCTGATTTTGTCGATGAAGACGATGACGATGACGATGTGGGGTTGACGGGTTTTGGGTTTTGGTATCATTGGTTGTTGCATCAATTAAAACTCCAAAGGACCACATTATGTATTTACCAAGGACTGGAAACAAGTGAACCAAGTTCATTCAGTTTGTTTTTTTTTTTTTTTCCGATACGATGCATCTTTGGAGTTTAAAACGAAATAAGGCAAACGATGCATAAGGCTTTTTAATTACCTGATGTGTTGTTTGGATTTTTGATTGGGGATGTGATTGCAATCATGCTATGACAACGTCTCCCATGTTCTTCAACTGAAGATCGACATTCCTTAGATCGCGGAGATGTTGTAAGATTTCTTGGAGAAGCTCTAAGCCTTTGTCGCCTTTTCTTAGGGAGCCAATGCAATGTTTTAGAAACTCCCTATCTGCTTCGAGTGCTTGTAATCTCTCGTAGACGTGATCAACCTCTTCCTCAACAGCAACCCTCTTGAATTCAGTCTCAAATTTGTTGTCTAAAGACTTCTGCATTGTAATGGAGTCGAACCCTTGTTCCCCTCCGTTTGTTACATCTTCAATGACATCTGCGTCGACTACATCGTCGAAAAGAGGAAGAAGCCTTTTGGCTTTTGTGCTCATCACTCTCCTCTCTGGATAATGTTTTCCATTCATTTCCTTGGCATTGTGACCGTTTTCGAATCCATTTGTTTCCGTAGCATAATCTGAGTTCTTATGGTAGCCATTCCCATTTTGTTCACTATAATGGTCAATGTCTTCAAATTGTTGTTCTTCATCACTCAAGGTGAAGAGCTTCTCTTCCAACATTTTCAGTTCCTCTAGAATGGACAGCCTTTCTTCCTCAAAGTTTGCCAAGGTTTCCTCCAAATAAAGGACTGCCTCAGCTGGGGTGTTTTGATTCTCCGTTTCTTGGTTAGAAAAGAAATCTTCGTCTTTCTTTGCCTCGGTGTTCAAATCGATAGATAGCCCATCACTATCATCGGCATTGCTACAAGAAACTGAGGAATTTCGACTTCGGATGCTCCCATCTTTTCTGTTCCTTAACATTGCTATTTTCTCTTTGGCTTCATAATCTTGAAGCTTTTTTCGGTAAATTTCGATTTCTTTCTCGAGCTCTTGCTTTTCCTTTTCCCTCTTTACCACAAGCTCATTCAAAAGCTGCAAAGCTTCCTGGTCATACTCAGATTGCTCCTCCATCATTCTCTGGTACTGCAAAGCTTCCATTTGCATACTTGCTTTCTCCTCTTGAAGCCTATTAATCATTGCCATTGTCTGGTTGGCAGCTATGGCTGAAGCACTTCTCTCTTCTTCTAGCTCTGCATATAAAGCATTCAAAGCCTTTCTTTCAGTTCTCAATGCCGACTTCAATTTCTCAAGAGTCAACACTCCATCCCCACCTTCGGTCTCACTTATGACACTTCCGTCCAAAGACTCTTCGGTTCCAGATTCTTTTCTGTCTAGTAATAGCAGCTTCTTGTGTAGCTGGTGGAGACTATCCATTGAAGTGGGTGTATCAGGAACTTTATCTTCTTCCTCATTCTCATTGACCTCAGAACTCGACGGTTTGTGATTGTCTGAAGGTTGTGAATTTGTTTCCACGGACAAGATCTTGAACTCTTCCTCTTCCTTAGCTTCCTCAGCTTCCTCAACTTCCTCAACTTCCTCGGACTTCTCAGCTTTGTTAGAATCTAAATGTGGAATGCAGCAAAAGAAATGATCAGATTTAGCTAAAAGCTTGATATGGATATGGGGAAAGCAAGCAAAGAATGTTACCTTGCATATTGTCGACATCCAATGATGTACTTGGGGAAGGATCTTCTTGTACATCGGGATGCAGAGGAAGGTCGGTTTGAGTTTGAATGTCATCGATCGGATCGCGGTCGGGAATATCTGTCCCAATTGAAATCTCTACTTCAAGTTCATCATTCCACATGTGAAAATCTACTTATTTATTGAAAGAGAGAGCAACCAAAAACAAAAAAAAAAAAAAAAAAAAAAAACACAAAAAGTACTCAGCTATTTTCACATTTGATCTTCAAAGAAAATATACCATCATAAACTGCAATTTAGTGTTCTAGTCCAGAATAGTACCTTGTTGAAGATCTGAATCTGGCTGTCTTGTTGCTACCACCAATTCTTCAAGTTCTTCTTTATGAGCATCAATGGCTGGAGCTTGACTTGCTTCATCAATGAAAGCCTCAGCTTCTTCTTCTTCTTCTTCTTCTTCTTTTTCTGCTTCCTTTTCAACTCCCATTGATGGATCTTCCTCCAAATCCATGGCTTCCACCTCTGCAACTTGCTGCTTGTTCTCATTTAGAGAAACGGAGAGAAACTCTGCCAATCTCTCTCCTGAAATAACTTCCCAATCTTCACTCACACCATGCCTTTGATTCTCAAAGTGGGAACCAAAATCCAAAACAACATCTTCATTCCCACAATCCTCTTGTTCTTGTTCCTCATCTTTCACTTCACTTAGGATGTTGCTGCTGCTGTTGTTGTTTCTGTTATCGTCAGGGGCCGAAAAGTCGATCAAATCAACCGGAATCAGTCGCCGATCATCACCCCGGTCAATGTAGAACTCAAGATGATGAGGAACAGTCTCAGGTAATTCATCCTCTTTCTCACAACCAACTTGAACTGTTTTCTGATTACAAGTGGTCAGATCTTCAGCCAGTTCAAGAAAATCCCCATCTTTTTCAGCTCTATCATCATCATCTTCATGAACCGCCGAATCTTTACACCCACAACCACAAACAGAGCAAGTGGAGTTTTTCTCTGCCTCTTCCCCACCGGAAACAACAGAGATTTCTCTGTTTCCGATGACATCTTCCGATTGGGAAACATGGATTTCATCAGTTTCCGCCTCAGAAATCAAATTCCCCTTCTGGGTATAATCCAAATCCCCCCAATTCGGTTTAATCAAAATACAAGGGGAAAGCAATCGACTCTTCAAAGTCTCCCCACAGCAAGAACAGCTCCTGAAATCCTCCTTCTCATCTCCAAAAAAAGGAAAGCTCTTAGGAATTTGATAGAACTCATGGGACTTAGAAGAGGATGAGCAATCCTCGCACAAATCTCGCAACTCCGATAGTTTCCGATGATTCGAACAGTAACCCAGATTAGAAATCTCCATGGCATGACCTTCACAAAGAAGATCTCTATAAGAATGTTTTTTCTCAGGCTCGAAAACATGATCGACTCTGGAACACCACAAACAGGGGCGCTTCAGCCCAAACCACTCTGCAAATTTAACGATCAGGTAAGAGAAAAGACCCTGAAGAAGAAGAAGAAAGATGAGAACCCATTCAAGAAGAGCATAAACTAAAATAAGGGTGATTTTGTTGGAGTTTCTGTGCAAGATGGTGGCGAATTTGTTGGCGGCCATGGATGATGGAATTTTGTGTTTGTTGTGAGGTGGGTATATACAGAGGAGGCAAAAAAGCAAGGGAATTTTGCAGAAGGGGAAGATTAAAAATTTGATCTTTTTTGCAGAAAAATGGTGGAAACTTGAGAGAGAGACAAGCAGAAGAAGATGAAGAAGAAGAAGAAGAAGAAGTGTGAAAAGAGAGGGAAGGGAGAAGGTAATGAGGAAGTTGTTTTTATTTAGACTAAACAAAAAAAGTTGAATGACAGCCAAATAAGACTTCTGCACACCACTTTGTGTTGGGAATTTTCAGCTCTCTCAAAAAATGAAAAAAATAAAAATAAAAAAGAAGAAACAATTAATTAGTAATTGTAATTAAAAAAAAATAGATTGCCATTATGAAGCAATTCATATTCTTTAATAATATAAATAAAAAATGATTTAGTGTATTGAATTGGTATCAGAGAATTAATTTAGTAATTAGAAGACATATTGGATAATTACTATAGTTTTTATGATGTTTATTCAGGAAGAGCATATATGATAAGTATTTAAATATTGTGATAATTTTGATGTCTGTTTTCATTAAGGTTTTAAATGAAAAACAACTGGCCAATCTTTTATATATAAACCGTTTGGAGAGAAAAATCAAACAGGGAGATTCTACCACGATGGGTGGTCTTTCAAACATATTATCGACGATCTTTATCTTTGAGTCTTGGAATCAAGTTTGGATGTTACAAATACACTTTTAATTAACAAAAAAATCGAGCCTATACTAATCTATGTAGGTAACCCCATGGATTAGCTTAGTGATAAATAGGAGGCATGACCTTTAATAAAAAGTTAAGAGGTCTTAAGTTCAATCAGTAGTGACCACTTACTAAGTTTTAATATTCTACGGATTTCCTTGACATCGAAATGTTGGGATAATGTGGGTTGTCCTATGAGATTAGTTGTTTTGTGCATAAGCTGACTCGAACTCTCATAGATATAAAAAAGGAAATTAAGGTAGGTTGGTCCTCATATTTTAGTTTTATCTCTAGATTTTCTAATACTTTCACTTTAGGTTTTTTCATTGATAATTTAAGCATAAATATGATATTTGACTTGTTGTATATGACTTCAAAAATATATGTAGTAGACATCTTCTCATCGTATATATTAATAGACAACATATCACATTATACTGCCAAATAATTAATGGGAATTTAATGAAAATAGCTAGAAATTTTTTTGACTAAATTATAGTATTGGTAGGTTAAATAAATACCTAACCAATCAAAATATAGCGAAATGATTAAGCATTTCTGTAGTAAAAAAAAAAAAAAAAAAAAGGATTGAAACATTTCTACCTCCAAAAGACCCCATGAATCTAACTATTAAACGTTTCAAAATATTTTTAAAATACATATTCATTATTTACAATAATACAAATGATATCAACCTAAAAAAATCTTTTAAAAAAAGGAATTATTTTAAATAGTAAAATTATTGAAAATATTTTCAAGTATAACAAAATATCACTGTCTATCAGTGATAAACCATGATAGACCGTCATAGACATCTACGATATATGTCTATCGCGGTTTATCATTTATAGATGTGATATTTTGTATATTTATAAATAAACTGACTTATTTTTCTTATTTGAAGCGGTGTCAATCTATGTACTAAAAAATGGTGACAATCTAAAATGCCAACCCAGTCAAATTAAATTTTAAGATAAAAGAAAACTCCTATAAATATATAAGGAGCCAAGTATTTTTTTTTTTCAACTAAAAAAATTAGAAAGACAATTCTTCAAAGATGCGTTTGTATTAAAAAATTATTCTAAAATTGAATTTACACATTATTATTATATTATTTATTTTATTTTCTCTAAAAGTAAATGTGTATGAGGTTAATGATAACGGCTCCACAAGCTTTTTTTCCCCCCTTAAATATTAAATATTAACAAAAAAATGGAAAAAGAAAAAAAGAAAATTTGCTTTGGACAAAACGGGTGGCCCACCAACCATAACCATGAGTTGGTGGGCCATTGTCAAGGTAATGTGTGGGGCCCACTTCAAGGATGCCGGACGCTCACTTCATTATGCCGATTTGGGTTTTTTCTTTTTTTCTTTTTTTTTTTTCCATCTTTCAATAATATTAATAGTTTTTCTTTTTTATATTTTTGTATGGTACGAAAATATTCCCTTTTTGAATGATTTTTCTTTTTCTCTTTTTCTTTCCAATGAAGGTCTCTTTAACAATGGCACTATTGAATTAGTAGAATCTTTTTATTGTGTACAAGTATGATGAACAAATTTTGTAGATTTAAGTTTTACCAATTGATTAAGAATCGAATTTCGATTGCCATTAAAAAAGTCTAGATATTTTTGTAAGATGAGATAACACTTTTCTTTTCGAATGTTGTTGATATATTGAAAAATATTAAAATTAAATAAGATGTTTTGAATTTTTTTTCTTAATTACATCTTTAAAATTTGAATTTACTCCGACTATTTTCTATAGAATTGATAGACAAAATATTTTAACTGAACTCTCCTAAGCTGTATTTTTAAATTATACTTCAACCTTAATTTAACATACCTTATGTTTTCACTTGACCTGATTTATCTTAATAACATCTCAAAGTTATTCTATCAATTCATTTATGATTTGTTTAACTAGCTACTAAATCTACCCCTATGTGTTTCATCAATTGATAGTTTTAAAAAATGTAAAGTATTATTACAAGTGTTATATATATGATTATGAAAATAGGGCACCAAAAAAATAACTAAAAACACGATTATCTAAACATACCAAACATTTATTTTATAATGTCCATGGCCTTATAACATTTGATGTCATCAATATCTATATTAATGTTTTTTTTAAAAAAATTGAGATATTGACATTTCATTTACATCATTTTTTACTTTTTCAATTTTAAAAAAAAAACCCAAATGAATTAATAATCCAATTAAGAATAAATTTTGGTGAGTTAGTAGCTTTCTTATTCCTCATTTTTAAAAGTAATAATTTTATCATCTTTCTAAAGAAATATATACTTAAAATACCTCTAGCGGTTTGATTATCAAAAAGTAAAAGGAAAAGAAAAGAAAGTAAGTTAGAACAATTGGGAAATCAATTTATGTCGATCAATTTTTTAGGTATTCCAATCACAATGAATAATCTATATTACAATATATGTATTATTATATATATATATATATATATTTTATTTTATTCCTGTTATACCCGTGCTATTCACGTAATCACATTCATGTATTTAAAAGAGGATTTTCTCCTTTGTGGAATAAGACGAATTCATTTTTCCTTTCAACTGCTACAATATGGTATCAAAGAACTAATTTTTCTCTCACCCTTCTCGCGTTTTCATTTTCCTCTCCCCCTTTGTTCATCCTGACAAATCCTACCAATGAATCTTTGTCGATTGATGCTCAGTTCAATCCTTTTCATCATCATTGTCATGGTCCAACAAGGATTCTTGTTATTCAACCATTGCTTGGAGCAAGCAACTATGGATCGTGGAGTAGAACGATGATGGTTGCCTACTCTGGCCAAAAAAAAAAGGACTTGTGATGGAACGAGTGCAAAATCAAAACCCGAAGAGCGAAATTTGTCCACCAACTGGAAATGCAACAATGATACAATTACTTAATGGATCTTGAATTCTGTTTCCAAAGAAATTGCTGCAAGTATTATTTACTCTAGATCTGCAAAATTAGTTTTGGGATGAACTCAAGGATCGGTTCAAATAGAGCAATAGTCTACATATTTATCAACTTCAGAAGGAATTAGTCACTATGAATCAAAGTACACTCTTTGTTGAAGCATATTACATCAATCATACACTAGCCCCTCTTTTGTTCAACAAGTCTCCATTTAATATCCTTACTCACACAACAGTTGACTATGATTTCATGAGGATTTTTGGGTGTCTATGCTACTTCTACCTTGATGAATCACAGACACAAATTTGAACCATGGGCACGTCCTTGTGTTTTTATTAGGTATCCATCAGGAATGAAGGGCTATCGTCTCAATAACTTCTAAAATCACCAAATTCTTATCACTCGAGATGTGATGTTTCATGAATCTACACATTTTCTTGTCATAACAAATGAGATTCTAAAGATCTAGAGGATAATGAATTATTTGGTGATTTTGTCCTACCTTCTCCCATTTTGGATCCTATTGAACAAGTTGATATTGAAGCTGATATAAGTCCGATTGATGAAATAGTAGGTCAACAACAATCTATTGATACTCCTATAGAACAACAACAGCATATTGTTGAATATGGTCGATATCTTCGAATAATCATGTTGATGATAGTCCTATTGCTGAAGATGATCCCGTTGTTGTTCAAGACATTTCCACTTTGAGAAGATCAAATAGGCCACACAATCGTCTAGGTTTTCTTCAAGATTATCATTATAATCTCTTACTTGGACAATCTACTGCAGATACCTCATTTATCCCATCGACAACCATTTATCTTATAACAATGTCATTCCATCTCACACTTTCTTCTTAATGTCATAATAATTTGTTACCTTTCTTATTTGAAGGAACTTAATTTAAAAGAGATCCATGAGCGGAAGTGGATCGTCCAAATTTCATTTAGATTGAAAACACAAATTTACAATAAACATACAATTTATGCATTCTAAAAATTACAGCATGTTTTTTAAAGAATAAAAAGGGTTCAAGTGATTATACCTTTGAAGAACACTTCTTCTCGTACAACCCTCAGACAGTCACAAACTCTTCAAACAGCAACAAGAACTTGAAGACCCTCTTCAATAAAATCACGAACAAAAAATGAGGCACAACCACTTGGTTTCCTCTGTATACTTAGGGTGAGAACCCATGAATTGTGGACTTTGACTAATTTGGTTAGGAGGGAGTTTTAGAGAGTTTGGAGGAGGAAGATGAATGAGTAAGAAGCACTATTGTATAGCTCTACTTCAATCGATTAGTGCTAAAGCCTATCGTATAGTCTCTGTAAAATTCATGTAGATTAGTTATGGAAAAATAAAATCTTATTTTATTTATTCCATTTGCCACAAAAACTACTTAACCACCCACTAAGGTGGTTAGAGAGAAAAAATGGATTAATTATCCAAACTAATAAATAATATAAATAAATATGATAATCAACTTATTATATTATATTTATAACCTATAGTTTTAATATTGCATCATATACAATATAAACTATAGTTCTTTTTCTCTATTTTATGACATTTTAATAGAAATCATATTTATATTAAATTTAACAACTATGAATCTCATTCATATAATTTGAATCACATTCAAATATTTATTCCTCCAATTAAACAATAATGTATCAAATACATTATGTCAATTATATCATATATAATTGAATCATTTTAATTATATCATATATAATTAAATTATCTCTTATTAATTTGAACAATTTAAATTAACCCAAAAATTGATTCTCAACTAAATTCTTTTGAGCTACCAAGGGAACCTTATGGACTTGTAACTTGAAGCTTCAATAATACGTGAATAATTAATTAAACTCTTTAATTACATTATCCACCATCCGTTAACTATAAAAACACTTCGATAAAGACTGACAGCTGCACTCTTCGCACTACAGATATATTTCTGTATCCATTAGATATAACTAATCAACAGTACGATGACCTCTCACAAATTACTCGTAAGTATAGCTGGACCAAATTAGCATTTTGCCCCTGTAGTTACATCCAACTCCTTAAGTACCACTAATCCCTCTATGAACAATAGATCATAATTCCACTATGACCAAACCTATCTCGGGCCAGAAGAGAATGTGATGCCATATTGTTCAAGACCCAGAATCAGCCCTTAAGGGAGTAATTTATCTACTTACCCCTACATTGGGGAAGGAGTGAATTTCATCTCGTGTAGCTGAGTTCCCAACTCCCCAATCAAACGAATCCCCAAAATGGTAGGCTTGTTGAGTTGGCTATCTAGCTACTCTCACCCATACAAATCAAATAATCGCCCTCATAGGCAAGAGTTCACAACTCACTCAGGATTAAGGTCATGTTACCTATGGCCATCTTAATAAAACGAAAGTCTCTATTATGAATGGTATTATATAATGAGACTAAACATTTCGTGGTCCGGTCTTATACAAACTCATTTGTATAGAATATCCCCGCTCACATGTCTAATACATGAAATGATCAGGATCAGATCATTTGTAGCACTTTACAACATTTGTAACATCTACAAAGCTGGTCATACTCCTAGTGTTACCAGGATAAGGTACCCAATCTTATCTATCTACTACAGACCATTTAGGTTATCACTTAAACATGATCCACTTGTATGTCTCCAAATACATGTTTAAGTTACAACAATAACCTAACAAGTTTGTTCATATAAGGTTTACAAACTATAGGACCCCACGAGATTTAGGGCATCAACACAACATTATTTTCATCTGGTTGTAAAATTTGATCAATGGAGAAAAGCTATGGATGAGGAAATTGATGCTATGGAACACATATCTACTTGGAGTCTTGTTCATCTTCCTCATGGTTATAGTGTTATTGGTTGAAAATAGATATATAAGGTGAAATACAATGCAAATGGTATTGTGGATCGCCATAAAACTCGGCTAGTTGCTAAAAAATATAGCTAACAAGAGGGAATTGATTTTACATAAACATTTTCACCAATTGCTAACTTCTCCTTTCATTAGCATATTCTTTTTTATGGTCATTTACCCAAATGGGTTAGAAAAATACTTTTCTTAATGGTGACTTATTTGAAAATGTTTATATAAATTTGCCTTTAGGATATTTTACTAATAAAAGGGCATCTTCATTCGTTCCTCTTGTGTGTAAGCTTCACAAATCAATTTACGATCTCAAGCAGACTTCATGATAGTAGTTCTTCAAATTTAGCTTTGTTTTGCCAACATATGACTTTGTTCAATCGAAAGCTGATTACTCTTTGTTCGCCAAAGGAGTTGACTCTTTATTTGTTGCACTCATTGTATATGTCGATGATATCTTAGTCACTGGTCCATCCAATGATGTCATCACCTCAACTAAAGCTCTTCTTCAGTCTAATTTTAAGTTGAAAGACCTTGGTTGTGTAAAATACTTTATTAGACTTGAGCTTTCTCGTTCATCCACTAGTATATACATATCTCAATGCAAATATTATCTGCAGATTCTTGATGATTATGGTTTCCTTGCCACTAAACCTGCTCCATGTCCCTGGTTCCAAATCTTAAGCTTACTGAGGTTCTATTTACTAATGTTGTTTCTTATTACAGGCGGTTGATTGGCTGGTTATTATATGTGTATATCTCTAAGCTTGATATTTGTTCCTCTGGTCATAAATAAGGTCAGTACATTGCTTGGCCTCACTCTGATCATCTTGATGCTGCTCATTACTTATTGAGATACCATAAAGGTACTGTTGGTCACAGAATTTTCCTTCAATCTACTAATTCTTTCTAGTTGAAGACCTTTATAGACTCAGATTAGAGATCATGTTTACACATAAGGAGTTCAGTGACGAGTTTTTATATATTTATGGGGGATTCTCTTATTTCATAGAAAACAAAGAAGCAAGCTACGTTTTCTCGTTTTTCAACTGAAGTAGAATACCAAGAGCTTTGACCATGGTTTCTAGTGAAATTTCATGGATTTATCACGTTTTACATGATTTACAGCTTCCTTCCCCTACTTCAACCGTTGCTTTTCGTGATAATAAGGTTGTTATTGCGATTGCATCTAACCCAACTTTTCACAAACGTACTAAACACATTGAGATAGATTGTCATTCCGTAAGAGAGTAGATTGATTGTGGTGCCTTGAAGCTTCTACTTGTTTGTTCACAATCTCAACTTGTATAGACATATTCACAAGGCATTGGCTTCCTTTGTTCTTCGATTTTTAGTTAAGATGAGTGCTTTTAGTTTACATTGTCCATTTTGGGGGGAGGGTATTTAAGAGAGGATTTTCTCCTTTGTGGAATAAGACAGATTCATCTTTTCTCTCATCTGTTGCAATAATCTATAATCAATTAAAGATATTTAATCTGAGCGTTGTTCAGTATAGATAAAGGTATCGATTGTCATTACAAAGATTGATAGCTTGATCTCTACACTCATAATGGTTAAACTAAAAAACCAGAAAAAAAAATTTACAATTCTAATAATTGGATTTTTAGTCGAAAAGATAAAGATGCTTTATCCAATTAGACTCATTAACACTCTAATTACTATACAATAAAGCCTTTCTTTGGAACTAAAACAAGAAAAATGAAAGAGAGAATAAAATAAAATAAAAATGTCTTAAATGTTTAAAATAAGTAAATAAATGATTAATTAGGTGGTGCCAAAAAACAGAATAGAGGAGGAAAAAAAAAAAAAAAAAAAAACTTTGTAAATGTAAACAATAGAACCGACCAATCTTTGCAGCGTCCTGCCAAACCGGCTAAAAAGGTAATGGGTAGGTTCAAGGCTGCGCCACCCCTTACACACATATTCTTCCTCTCTTTTTCTCTTTTTTTAGTATTTATCCTTAAATTAATAATTAAAATAATACTCAGATTATTTTTTTTTAATTAAATTTGATCTCGATTTGAAAAAAAAGTTAGAATTTAATTCCTCTAATTTTAAAAATTAGAATTTAATCTTTATAATTTTAATAAAACCTGAGTGTTTTAGTAAATCATAGGGAAATGACTAAATTCTATTTTTTTTTAAAAAAAAATTATAGAGGCAAAATTTACGATTTAATTTTTTTTAATAAGTACTTAAAAATATTTTATTTTCATGTAATTTTTTTAAAATATTTAAAAAATCTCAAGTTTGTTTGTGTTAATTATAGTAGCCCTAATGCCCTAGACTCTCATGACTTAATTTAATTTCAATAGTTTTCCTTCAAAGTTAATTTTTTTTATCATAATTTTATCTTTAGTCTAGTTAAGCAATTAAAATTCTATTATAATCGTAAAAATTTCATATTATTTTATTTTAGTTTTAAAACTTTAATATCTATTTTTTGTTGTGTAAAAGTCTACTTTGAGATAGTCCATACATTTTTTGACTAATTTGGTTGAAATTTTAACATATACGTTTATTTGATGAATAGATAAATATTTGAAATGTCGACATTAGATTTCTAAATATATTTAGGTTGTGGCAGACCATCTAATAGAAATTTAAGAGAAAAGGTCAAGATAATTTTTAATGTAATATCTAGATATTAAAAAAATGAAAGAAGAGGAATTAAACATTTTGAAAAATTAGAAATCAAAAGAACCTAAAATTGTTATATGTTGTTATATGCATTATTCTATTTACATCATCACAACAAACATGTTCAATATTTTATGAAATATGGTATTATTCATCATTAGAATTAAACCTCACATCATAGTATTTGATCCATAAACATTGAGACTATATGCCAATAAATAAATAAATTAGGGTTTTGACCTCCACTCACAGAAAATAATTTTTTTTTTATCGATTAATTCGTTGAGTTATGGGTTGATTCTCTTAATCTGTAGTTAATTTTTATAAATGGTCAACTTTTATTTTGTTGATTGTTTTATTTGTCAAATTTATGTTACTATAGTTTGAATTTTGACTAATATACAACCGATTAGACATTTTTTAAATTAATTTTTAGTTTATTAAAAAAATGTAAGAAGTTAATTTGATTTGATAAAAGTCTATTCAAATGATTCTCTCCTTTTCCAACACAAAAAAAAAAAGCAAAGAAAAGAAAAGAATTCTCTCTTCTAGAGTCTCAAAATTAAAACCTTTATTTTATTTATAAAAATAATTATTTTCAATGTTTAGCAAAATGAGTAATACCATCAGAGGAGAAGAATTCTCTCTTCTAGAGTCTCAAAATTAAAACCTTTATTTTATCTATAAAAATAATTATTCATTTAGTAAAGATGAGTAATGCCATTTCAAAAATAGGAGAAGAATTCTCTCTTTCAGAGTCTCAAAATTAAAACCTTTATTTTATTTATAAAAATAATTATTCATCAAAGTTTAGTAAAGATGAGTAATGTCATTTAAAAAAAAAAGAAAAAAAAAAAAGAAAAAAGACAAGTAATGGAAAAGTACACATTAATAGTGTTTGCCCTAGTTTTTGAAAATAACAAGGATGATCATCATCATTATAAGGATCTAAGCACATTAAGAGCTAGTCAATTATCCATTTTGCCCCTATTATATCATTAATGAGGCTTCAGAGTAGAGATGATAAAATTCCCTGCAGGATCAGGTCTTCGACCCGATCAGGGTGGGAAATCCCCAGTGTGATCGGATATGGGGTCAAACCAGATATTTAAATCGGGTCCCCGGTCGGACGGGGAAGGGATCCCCGCCCCGTCCCCAACTCTGAACCCTATCCCTGTCCCCTCCCCGATTTTTTTAATTGTCAATTAAATAATAATATACTGAAACAATATGTTTTCCTTTTTTTTTTCTTTTTTAATTTTAAAAATCTAATATAATAAATTTAATTTTGATTAATTTATAATATAAAAATATGTAATGTTTAATTTAAACAACTATTTGTAACAATAATACTAATTTTCTATATAAAATTTATAATTTCAATATAAATATTAAATTTAGTTAATTTTAAATAATAAAAATAATAAAATAAAAAGCGGAAATTTTTTCCTGTGTGGACCCAAATCCTCAAACGAGGATTCCTTGACCCCGACCTTAACTCCCCAAAACGGAGAATGGGACGGGGACTAGGGATGGCAAAATTTCTCGTGGGGTCGGGTCCCCAACCCGATTGGGGCAGGGAATCCCCTGTTTGATCGGGGACGAGATTCAAACCGAAAATTTAAATCGGGTCCCGATCGGGGACGGGGCGGGGATTCCGATCCCTATCCCCACCCCAATTTTTTAATTGTTAATAATAATAATAATAATAATAATAATAATAAAATTATATATTACTGGGATGTTTCAGTTTTTTTTTTTAATTTTAAAAATCTAATATAATAAATTTAATTTTTTTATTAATTTATAATAAAAAACATGTAATATTTAATTTAAACAACTATATGTAACAATAATATTAATTTCCTATATAAAATTTACAATTTTAATATAAATATTAAATTTAGTTAATTTTAAATAATAAAAATAACAACATAATAAAATAATAAACGGGAATTTTTCCCCGACCTCGACTCCAACTCCCCAAAATAGAGAATGGAACGAGGATGAAGATTAAAAATCCCCACGGGAACGAGGATAGGGAGTACATCCCCGCCCCGCCTCGAACTTGCTGCCAACCCTAATTTAGAGTGATGAATATGGATAGGAGTTAGAGAGTGAGAGGAGCACGAGAGTCAGGGCGGAAAAGCGCTCTAGTGTGTAAAAACATGTACTATTATATTGGATTAGTTGAACACAAGTACGAGTACAACTTCGAGATGAAGAATTTGAGGAAAGGAGGATCCTAGCGTGTGATAACACTATTATACGAATGACTTAAATTTCATTCTCATCAAAATGAAGAAGAATAATATGAATAATTAATATGCTCTTAGTGCGTACTAATCATGACAAAGGTCATACTTCATTATTTTCAAATTTTAGAGTAAATAACTTATAAATATGAAATTAGGGTCATGCATGACAAAAATCCAAAAATAAAAGTAAGTTTTAAATATTATAAAAAAATCTCAATTTTAATATTTGACATTAACATATTTTTGCCTTCAATCATTCAAAAATTTAGTAATTTGAATCATTTTTTGATGAAAACTTTGTGTTTAATTTTTAAAATCTTAAATTGTAACTTTAAATGTATTTATATCTTTCACATTTTTAACAACATTTTTAAATTCTTGGTGCATTGCAAATTTCCCTCATGTTTCTTAGTCTCTCACAATCAAACTTACTTACTCCAATTATCTATTATGGAAGAATCAACAGCTTAATTTGTTCATGGGATATGGTCTCAAAGGTTTTATTGATGGATTGTTTCCTCAGCCTGCCAAATTCTTAGATCCTCAATGTACACAGGTGAATCTGTGTTTTTCGTTTTAGCGAAAGTATAATCGCACTATCATGAGCTGGTTCTACCCCTCTTTCAATGAAAATAAATTGTGTAAGATCGTGGGCTATGAATTTGCTTTTAAGATTTGAGAAGTTTTGAGAACAGTTTATGAATCGTCTTCCAGAACCGTATTATGGGTCTTTGGTCATAACTTCAAAAGATTAAGAAGGATGGACTCAGTGTTTCTCATTTTTTAGCTCAGATAAAAGATGTTGTTGATAAGTTTTCTGCAATATGTGAGCCTCTCTCCTATCATGGCCATCTTGGATACATTCTTGAGGGTCTTGGCAATGAGTACAACCCTTTCGCGACATCTATTCAGAATAAGATCGATCGCCCTTCAATTACTGATGTGTATGGTCTTCCTATTGCCTATGATGCTCGCTTGAGAAAAAAACTACTACATATCAACTTAAATCTGATTTAGGCCAATGTTGTTAATCTTATTTTTCTTCTAACACCAGTCGTCCACCTTGGCATCAAAATGGTAAGTCTTTGCTCGCCCTACCACCTCAGATGAGTTTTTCACCTTCAGGTATGCTTCCTCATCCCTCCTCCATTGCTTTTAATCCTACTGATCCTAGGTTCTCTCCCCACCTTCACGAAACCAAAAATGGGCCTCCAATTAAACCTCCCCTTCATCTAACTGCCCTTAATGCTAGATCGCTAGTAAGCTTGGTCATACTGCCCTAATGTGTTATAATTTTGATAATCCTAAATTTTGAGTATGTTCCTCTAGTCCTCAGGCCCATTTTACTCAGAACTCCTCCTTTGCTACCGTGCTTAACCCTTACCCTGACTCCTCCCCTGTTCTTACCACTGCTCATTTTGATGATGATTGGTATATGAACTTTGGGGCTATACTGTTAGGAATATCCTAGAACTCGCAGCTCGTGTTAAACATTCTATTTATCAATAATAATAAGTTGTTTACTTTGCATTCTATTATGAAAATTCAATAAACATATCCATGGTTATAGTCTGAATACTTTAATTTTATATGGTGACATAAATAGGATCAAGTTAACAGTATATAACCTAAATGGTCTAATAAGTATATGGATGAAATTGAGTGTCTCATCCTGGTAACACTATTTGATGTGGCCCACTTTGTAGTTATTACAAGGAGTTGTAAAGTGCAACAAATAATGTGATCCACATATCATTCATGTTGAGACATGAGAGTGAGGGCATCCTATGCAATGAGTTTCCATATAGACTGGACCACGAAAATAGTCACTTTTCTTTATAACGACCGTTTACTGTTAAAATTGACTATTTCATTTATTAAGTAACATAGATTAACTCGATCTTAATCCTGAGCTAGCTATGAACTTCTGTTTGTTCGGGATTATCCTTTGATCTACATGGATGAGAGTAGTTCAACAACACTGCTCAATAAGTCTCCCATTTTGGGGATAAGACTGGATGAATAGCTGGGGACATAACTCTGCAAGATGGAATTCTTTAGGGTTAACAGATAGGTTGTTCTTTTTAGTACTGATTCCAGGTCTTGAACAATCGGGGCCCCGTCCTCTCATGATGGAGAAAGAACTTGATTAATAGGTATTATGAATCAAAATTGTTCATTAGAGGGTCAGTGGGAACTTAAGGAACAAACTGTATTCACAGGGGTAAAACGGTTATCTTGACCCAACTAGGATTACGAACAACCTGGGAAGGATCGACTTACTGATTATGGTTATATTAAGTGGACATAATATACCTACAGTGAGGGGAGTTCAACTTATGGGCTATAGTGGAGTGACCCATTAGTTAACGGACGAGGATTAATTCGGTATAATGAGTTTAGCCAATTAATCTCGGATCGTTGGAGCCCATGATCTGTAGGTCTGTGAGGTCCCTACTAGCTTGTAAATGGATAAGCTTTAGAGTAGCATGATAAGTTAATCTGAAACGTTCAAATTAGAATGTAACGGAACAGGAGAATTTATATTTAAATATGATTTAAATATATGAAGATGAATTTATGTAAAAATTAATTTAATATTTGATATTAAATTAATTAGAATCATTTAAATAATTATTTATTAATTTTATTAGAAAATTAATTTATGAAATTAATTTTATAAAATTAATAATATTTTCAGTTTTAAAATCAAATTGATTTATTGAAATCATTTGGTTTTTTGGAAAAATTAGAAAATTACAAAAATATGCACAAAATGGAAAAATAGTTTTTTTCATTACCATCTTCAACTAGCTCACTTAAAAACCATTCACTTTCTCCTCAATTACTCCAAGCATGAGCTGTATCTCATGCAACCATCTTCTTTGCATGTTCACCTGCAACAAATAAAGAAGATTGGAGTCTTCTTTGCATGTTCACCTGCAATAAATAAAGAAGATTGGAGTGGAATTGAGGCATGCATTCAAAAGATTTTTATTGAAAAATCGGGCAGAAGAATTGTTCTTCAAGTGGTTTAGTAGCAGTGAGTTTCACATCTAATTTCTGTTCGTTCAAGTTGTTCTTGAGTCCCACAACTCGTTCTAAAGCTCCAAGAGGATAGTGGAGAAGATCTTGAGGTGGTTCATAACAAGTTTTAGAGAAGACAAATGTTGAGGATCAAGATCTTGAAAAGTTCTACAAAGGTATGACTTCAAACCCTCTTATATTAGATGAGCATGCTATAGTTTCTGCCAAAATTAATGAATTAGAATGCTTATTGATCCTTGTTTCTTTCGTTGCATGTTGGTACACTCTTACATATACATCACACGACTTCTTACCTGTCCAATATCCAACACTCCTCTCCATATTTTGGTAGTGAACACGTTGTCATTGGTAATGGTAAGTCCTTACCTATATCTCACATTGGTTCTTCTAATATTTTCTCTCATTTTTCTAATACTTCAGTTGTTTGCAAAATGTGCTTCATACTTGTTCTCTTTGTCACAATCTGATTAGCATTGATTGATTATGTTCAAATAACCATGCTTATGTTGAATTCTTTCATGATTCTTTTGTTGTGAAGGATCTTTGCACCCATAGTTTTTTTCTTCAGAGCAAGCTTGATGGCGACCTTTATAAATTATTCTTCTTTTCCGCTACTATTTCAGTCTTCTACCCTTCCAACAAGCCTGTTGCCTTCCTTTCATATTTTTCGGATCTTTCCATATGGCACTGTCGCTTAGGGCATCCATCATCTCACATTGTCAAACAATTTTTGTCTCAATTTGATTTAAAGTTTAAAAATAATGATGTTCTTCAATTTTGTAATTCATGTCAAATGGCCAAGAGTCATCGTTTACCGTTTCCTACTTTTATGTCTATTATCTCCGTTCCTTTTGAACTCATTTACTTTGATGTATGAGGTCCTTCCTCTATTAATTCGATTAATGAAGACAAGTAATTTTTTTTTTTATTGTTTATTGATGTTTTCTCTTGGTTTACTTGGATATATTTCCTCAAAACAAAATCTAATGTTGTCTCCTTCTTTGTTCAATTTCATTCTATGATCTCTAATCAATTTTCCACAACAATCAAATGTCTTCAAATGAATGAATGAGGGGAACTTCGAGCTTTCCCCTCCCTTCTAACTAAATATGGTATTTTTTATAGGATGTCTTGTCCCTACACTCCACAACAAAATGGCAATATTGAAAGAAAAAATAGGCATGTTGTTGAGGTTGATTTATCTCTTCTTGCTCAATCCTCTACCCTCCATCATTTTTTATCCTTTGCTTTTCACGCTGTGGTCTTTCTCATCAACCGTAGCCTTATACCCATTCTTTCACAAAAGTCCCCCTATGAAACTCTCTATGCCAAATGTCCTAATTACAATCTTCTAAAAACTTTTAGGTGTGCATGCTTTCCTTTTCTTCAACCTTTTAACTTTTCTTCAATCTTTTAATGACAACACGCTCCAAATTTTGTTCCCATGAGTATTTTTCTTGGTTATACCACTATTTGCAAAGAATATCTTTGTCTCTACAATAAATTTGGCCACATATATATTTTTATGCATGTAATATTCAATGAAAATGCTTTTCCCTTTGTTGTCACCCCTTCTATCTCTTCCTCACCTCCCTAACCTACTGACATTGTCTCTATTCCTATTCCTCTTTCGTCTATTCCGCTCATTCCTTTTTCAAGTTTAGTCTTTACTCCTATCAATGACACTGTTGTTCATCACCACTATATTTTCCTTACCTCTGTCCGTGCTTCCCTTGCCTTACCATCACCTTTACCTTTTTCTCCTATCGATAGCCACACTCCCCCTACTTCCCCTTCCTTACCCTTTCCATCTCAGCTACCCTCTCCATCTCCTTCTCATTTATCCTTTGCTTCCATACCTTCCCCTTTCCCACAACCCACCTCCATCCCATCTTACTCTACTCAACCCCTCACCTCCAATGCCCATCCCATGATTACCTCGATTTAAAATGGGCATCTTCAAACCTAAAACTTGACTATCTGTAGCTACTAATTTGGACAAAACTGAATCTCCAAGATGCTCTCTTGCATCTAAAGTGGTATCATGCAATGCTTGATGAGTATGTGGCTATCCTATGAAATCACAATTGATCTTTAGTACTTCTACCATCTGATCGAAGATTATTGGAAGTAAGTGGGTCTTTCGCTTAAAACTTTAACCATCGAGTGAGATTGATAGATTTAGGGCCAAAATTGTTTCTCAAGGTTTCAATCAAGATTATGGTGTTGATTACTTTGAAACCTTCAGTTCAGTGGTTAAATCTACTATAATTCGCATTGTTTTGACACTTGTTTTGTCTCACAATTGGATTATTGGGCCGCTGGATGTTCACAATGCATTTTTCAATGGGGATCTCTCTGAAGAAGTGTATATTAAATAGTCTGCTGGTTTTGTTGATCAACAATTCCCTAATCATGTGATTCTCCTTCACAAGCCTTTTTATGGTCTGAAACAAAACCCTCATGCGTGGTTCTCCAAACTTAGTTCCATCCTTTTGCAATGAGGTTTCTTTGGTGCTAAGTTCGATAGTTTTATGTTTTTATTTCATCATGGTAGCTCACTAGTTATTTTTTTGATTTAAATTGATGACATTTTAGTAACAGGCAATAATTCAACTCTTATACAACAGTTTATCTCACGCTTGCATAGTCAATTCTCTCTTAAAGATCTTGGTAAGTATATTAGAGATCTCCTTGACATTTAAGTTCATTCTTCTTCTTTCATCCACTTATCTCAGTTTAAGTATATCAGAGATCTCCTTACTCGTGCGAACATGACCAATTGTAAGCCTATACATTCTCCCATGGAATTTGGTGCTCAGTTGTCCCTTAAGGATGGTGATTTGCTTGATCATGCCTCAGAATACAGAAGCTTGGTGGGTGCTTTTCAGTACTCCACTCTTACTCGCCCCGATATAAGTTTCTGTGTTAATAAACTTTGCCAATTCATGCACACTCCAACTATTTCACATCTTTAGGCTATTAAATGCTTGTTGAGGTATCTCAAAGGTACTGCTAATCACTGGATTCAGTTGTTGCGGTCCTTGTTTCTGCTCTAACGTGTTACATTGATGCCCATTGGGCCAATTGTTCTGATGGCCGTAGAAGTACCAGTGAGTTCTGTATATTTTTATGCTCGAGTTTAATTTCATGGTATTCTTCCGAGAAAAAAGTTGTCTCGCACTCGAGTGCTGAATTCGAATACAGAGGCTTGTCAAATGTTGCTGTCGAGTTGATTTGGATTTAATCGATTTTCTCTGAAATTGGTACTTGTTCTTTGTCTACTCTCTTGTTGTTGTGTGATAATCTCAATGCCACTTATATAGTTGAAAATTCAGTTTTTCATAATCACACCAAGCATCTTGAGACTGATTTTCACTTCATTCGAGAGAAGATTGCTCGCAAGCAACTGTGTGTGAAGTTTGTACCATCTGAGGATCAATGAGCTGACATTCTGACCAAGACTCTGCCAAGTCCTCGGTTTCTTGGTCTCAAAGTCAAGCTCACAATTGTTGCCGCCACCGTTCACTTACGGGGATGATAAGATTAATTCTCGAGTCATTAATTTTCTACTATCTTGTATTTTGGTTGCTTTCTTTTTCCCTCTTCTTTCTTCTCTTATTGGTTATTCTCCAACCTATCTATGTATGCCACGTGGATCTTTATTATTCATTAAATACTGTGTGGTCTCATTTTTACCACTAAGCTTTCTCTCTATTTTCAGTTCAATTTGTTCTTCTTCCTTTACTTTGACAAGAACCCATGTTTTTATTTTTTTTCCCAAAAAAATAAAGGTTTATTAGAATTCTGAAAGTACAATTAAGAAGTGGATTAGAACAATGAAATCTTAAGTAAATAAGTTTTTTTTTTAGAAGAAGTAAAGTTTGAGAAAATACATTTTAAAATTTAATGTATTAATTGAACAGAATTTAAAAGCTATATCATCTTTGGAAGGGAAACATTAAACTGAAAAGCTGCTGTGTTTATTAAAGTTGGAAGCAGGTGTCCCTTTCCCTTCTTTTTTCCCTCCAAATCTTTTTTTTTTTTTTTTTTTACTCTCTTTGACTAAATTAAAGAGAATGAATCATTTAAAAAAAAAAAATCATTGAGTAAGATATGAAATAGGAGGAAGGAAAGCAAGATATTTTGAAGGAAAATAAAAATATATTAGTTTTGAAGATAATGTAATTATCAAAATATAAATTGCTATTATTTTTATATTAGTTTTGAAGATATAATGTAATTATCAAACTATAAATTGCTATTATTTTTATATTAGTTTTGAAGATATAATGTAATTATCAAACTATAAATTGCTATTATATTCCCAATTCCTTGAACAAGTTATTATTATTATTATTATTATTATTATTATTATTTGTCAAAGTTAAAAATGAAAACAAGAAAGTGTGAACTTGTCTTTTATAAATATGAATTTATATGTGACTTGAGATATATATTTTGGAAAGAGACTGAAAAAATTGTTTTACTTTCCTAATTAATTTTATCACGCTATAAAATGTGAATTTGATTTATAAAAATTATGATAAAACGAATGCAATAGATATAAACATTTACTTGACGTTGGAAAAACGTCATGTAATCTAATTTTTCTAGTAGTGAACAAAGATTATATATATGTAAAAGCTTATTAGGTTATTAGTTATGAATTTTGTTATAATAATACAAAATGAGTCTATGACTTCTTGATCGTTGATAAATACTTTATATCTTTTTAAAAAAACATACTTTATATCAATTAAATTATATTCGTATTGATTATAGACTATTATTTACGTTACTTTTATTCCTATATATTTCTTAAAGTTTCATTTTCGTTCTAAATTTTGATAGAATGTATTATTATTAAAAATAATACATTATCGGTAAGAAATTAGAAAATCTGGTTAATCAATTTAGTGAATGCCACAAAGTAATATATTTGGAAGAAATTAATGAATCGAAGCTAATCTCAAGCTAAAATTAAAAATGTTTATAAATGACGTAGTGAAAATTTAACCATAAAACTTACATACCACAACATTTTTTTTTTCCTTCTTTTTTCCTTCTTATTATTTTTAACTTTCAACCTATAGATTATATATATATAATTAGAAGGTAAAAATTTATTTCATCATACTGTTTTTTTTTTTTTTTTTTCCTTCGTTCATACAAGTGACAACGTACATGTCAATATTTTCATCAATACTATATTTTCATGAGTTCGATATCGATATAAGGATCAAACTGACATTTTAATTATATTGTAAAAAAAATCTATACACATATAAAATAATAAAATATTACTAAAGTGAATCTAAATACAAATAATAAACATTTTTAATTGTTTAAAAATATACAAATATTTATTTATTAGTTTAAATATTTTTATTTGAATATTTTGTTTTTTATAATTTTTTCGAAGTCGAAAGTTGAAACCTTACCTTTGATAAAGTACAATGATAAAAGAAACAAAAGCTGGTTTGACATAATTGTTTCTAAAAACAATTTTATGTTTTTATTTTTCAAAAGGGTTGAAATTTTAATTGCCATATTGAATAACTTCATTTGTTTTTAGAATAAGTCATCCATGAGAACACACAAAATAGGAAAACAAGGGGAAAAACCTTTTAAATAAAACACATTTTAGTAATTTTTCTCTAATGTTTCAAAAATATATATATATATATATAAATTACTTTTTTCAGAAACAAAATATAAAATGACTTAAAAGAATAGTTTCCCCCGTCTCAATTTAACCGAATACTTTGATACCACCAAACCGAACATAATTCAATTGACATCTGAGTGTTTGCTAGTATCCACGAGATTCATGGTTTGAATCCCCTCCCCTAAAATAAACTTTAATATCCTAAATTAACATATAAAATCAATTCATCTTTTCTGTTAAATCCATAGATCAAATACTGAAATTATAAACATAAAGATGATAAATATTTTTGACAGAAATTCATTTATACTAATATCAATTCCACATAATGAAAATAAATATGCATAAATTATTGAGGTAGAAGAGTCTAGATTTTTCAACTAAGATTAAATAATAGGACATGGTCGGCACAAATCATTAAAAAAATGTAGTTATATTTAATTAAAATTCGGGATATATAGTTGAAAAAAATTAATAGGCCCACTTTTTTTTTTCTTTTTTTTTTTTTTTGGATTTTGAATGGTCCAATATTATGTGCTCACAACGCATCTTTCTCGACGATAATATTCAAATTTGGTGACTTAGAAAATGAAATATAGAAAATAAAGAGACTTTAATTTAATTAGTGGCAACGGGTCAATTAATTGGATTGATTTTGGACCCCATTTTTAATATGTTTTTTATTTGGGTTTGCTTGGTTGCAAAGATATGAATATCATATAATTTAATAATTAGTAACATAATTATAATTAGTTACCAAAGTATATTGCTTAATTTTTGCACAAAATTCATACGTACAAATGTAATTAAACTACTTTTTCTCTTCCTCTCTAAGCTAACAGATATTGAGGTAAGTTTGTGTTTATTACCAATATGATTTATTTAAATTTAATTTAACAAGATTTTATTTTATATGACGATAGATTTTTAAAAAAATCAAAGGAAAGGCATCGACATTTCGAGAATACTTAGGTAGTTAGGTTTATCAACATATTTAAGCTATCTTTTTTCGAAAACCTTTTAAATTTATGTTATCTCAACAGGCAAACAAAAAAAAATGAAGAAAGAAATAAATAAATTAGAAACAACATGTTTGTCTCACACACACACACACACACATATATATATATATACTCTTATATCAAACCTTTTAATTGAGAGTCTAAGATTTTAACTAGTTGAATTATATATTCGAATTTGACAATATCAATTTTATTTTATTTATATGAATTATCATAAAAATTGATATGATTGAATATTCTATAGGATATCATATTAATTAACTAATTAACTTCGAGCTAAATAGTTCTAACCAAATGAAAAGAAAAACAATAATTTAAGTTTAAGTTATTAGATTTAATTCATTACTTTTCATATAATTTTTTAGTAGCTTTTTTTTGTAAAGGTTTGTTTTACCATTTGAGATGAAAAACAAAGAAACATATTCTTGTTGGAGTTTAGATGAAATACTAATTATTAATGTTCAAGTAAAAATTATAACTAAAGATTTGGGGGGGAAAGACCTTAATTACATGAAATATTTATCAATACTCACATTAAAAGGAAAAAGAAAAAAGAAAAACTTGGATGCTTTTTATCCCTCCAAAAAATTGACAAATTATCTAAAACAGCTTAGCATTGAATTCCCTCCATTTCCCCTTCTTTTCAAATAACACCCATAAAAATTTAAATAAAATAAAATAGTTGAACCATCTCAATCATATTTCTTTTTCAACACAAACAAATAATTAATATTAAATCAACTATCAAGAAAAAAAAAAAAAAAAAAAACATAAAATATATCACGGTTTTCAACTCGACCTTTCCTTCCTTAAAAACTCCATCGTTGCCAAAGTGAAATATAAATTAAATTATAAGTTTAGCTCTCAGTATTCTAATAAATTTTAGACTTTTTAATTTTATGTCTATTTAAATTTCGGATTTTTAAAAAATATTTAACATATCTTTCAACCTTTAATTTTATATTCAACACAACAGTTTCAATTTTTATTCTTAATTATTTACTAATCGAGCTTGTAATTTTTTTTAGAATAGATGATATTATTATACAACAACAAGGCGGATCCCACAGTCCAGGATCAAGACATCAAAGCAACAAAACACAAACAAAGACATGACAACAATACGCAAACAAAGTCAACAAGATAAAACCAGAACATAACAAAACATAAACGTAAAAAACCCCTAAAACACAAGGGAGAAAGCCATAGAAGAGAAACCAAAACTCCATAACTAGGGATAATAACAAAACAAAGAGCAACAACAAGTTCAAAAAGAAGAAAAGCAATTGTAAACATGCTAGATAAGACCAAGAAGATCAACCCGCTAGAAAGCAGCTCGAGCACAAACCGTAGAGACTACACGGTGAAATAAAACAGACACCGATCTTGATCGATCTCTATGAAGCCACCAATTACGCATGTAGTAGATGGAAGCACACCAGAATATACAGAATAATATTTGTACCAAATCAGGCCTGTAATTTTATATGTAAATAATATTTGTTCATGAATAATTTTTTTCATTTAAAACCCCATCTTAAAGTAAAATTACAATCAAACCCATCAGCTCCTCACCAACGGATAGTAGCAAACTTCTTGCTTTTCCTTTCCCCTCACATCATTAAAGAATTTGAAATAAAAACAAAACAAAAAAGAATTGAAAAAGAATTATTATTCATTTATTTATATATATATAATGATGATGGAAACATGCCAATTTGAACCGTGGATTATGTCATGATGATGATGATGCACACACCCATTGGAATATGGCCCACATGACTTGCAAACAATATTTCAACATTATTGAAACTCTTGATTCATGCATGTGTTAGTGCCAACAAATTTTTAGGATTTTTGCTAAGAAAATTATTTTGTGTTTGATTAGCTTAACGGTAATTAATATAGAAATCTACTATCACATAATTATTAAATTAAAAAAAAATTTGTATTCATTTTAAATTATAAATTAATTATAAATTTAGTCTTTCAACTTTTAATTTTATATTTATTTAGTTTATTAACTTTTAAAAATGTTTATTATGTCTTTGTTCATTTCAAATTTTTAAAAATCAATTAATTTATTAGATATAAATTTAAATTAAAATTTACTGCAATCCTAATTTTTAAAATTTGTGTTTAGTATATTCATGAATTTTATTTTTTTAAAAAGATATTTAAAGACTAAATTTATAATTTTAAGATCTTTTAAATAAAATAAACACAAACATCAAAATTTAGAGACTAAATTTGTAATTCAACTTAACTAATATACAATTTCATTTAAAAGTGTGAAAATTTGAATGTATAAGTTATAGTAAATAACTGTGATTGCTAATATCTTCCTCAATTATTGATTGAGCTTGGCTTAAAATGGCTCTTAAGAAGATTATTTTTTTTTTGTTTTTAAATTTCTTTTAAAGGGAGCTCTTAGAAGACTATTAATAGTTTATTAAAAATAGGAGGCAATGTGATTAAAAAAAAGGAGAACTTTATGGGAAAAAAAATGAAAAAAGAAGAAGAGATTAGTACATGTACTTGTGTTTGTATATTTTTTTAGCTATCTATTAAAAGTTCAGTTTTCCCCTTTAATAGTTTTTTTTCTTTGTTTTTTTTTTTTAAAAAAACTTATGAAACTTTATCCATTAATAATTTTGAGAACTAGCTCACATCTCGAGTTTGAAGGAACCATATTAATGGATTAATCTAATTTTTTTTAAATGTGGAATGGGATAGTACAAGAACTATGCCAGTAAATCTAGGCTCATGTTGACATCTATTAATGGACTTTAAAATTATATCTGTAATATTAATTATTGTCATAATAATAAGTTACATTCAATATCATATGTTAGCCTAGTCTCGCTTTCCTACAAATTCTAATGATATTTAATATCATTTATTAAAATTGTCATCAAACTTAATACATTATTTTGGTACAAAGATACAACTACCTTTTCTGAATTATGAAATTTAGTTTTATATATCAATTCGAATTATTAAAAAAGAAAAAAAACATTACACGAATTTGAAGAATATATTGTGGTAGAGATGATACATGTCACATGTTCCTTTCATGTGCTACAATTTTAATTAATATATAATGTTGCAATAAACCCACATCTACTAGAATTTTCACGTGATTATTCCTACACACAAATCAATTCAAAAAATAGTACCAAAATTTAAGATGTTAATTTGGGTATGTTTAGATACTTATTACTATTTTTAAGGTTCGTTTTCTTATCATCCACTCATAAACTATTGAACTTGAAAGAAAATTACATATACAGTTGTTTAATATCATTTACAATTCTCATTTCTTGTATATAACAATAGTAAAGGGGCTGAATAGGGTTGCTTCATAAAATATGAAACTTTTTTAATGAATTTAAAACCAAAATAAAGCAATTGAAACCAATGAAAATAATAATTAACAAAATCAATAAGTAAATCGCATAAATTAAAATGTAGAGAAAAATAGAGATGACATAGACGATTTTATAGTGGTTCAGAATTCCTATTCCACTCCTTGAACTCCTTGTTTATAGTAGGATTCTCTTACGCGCAAGAACCACATCGATTTACCACTATTTTTACAGATTCAAGAAGTAAACCACAGTCGATTCTTTTTGTAGGTTTAGGATCCAACCTGTTACGGTTTCATGATTAATCCACTGTGATCCTTTTAATGAGTTCAGGATCAAATCACTACAAAACATTTTTCAGTTTCATGGTTAACATCATTATACTCAAATCATTTTTCAAGTTTAAGATAAACCACTATGTTGATCAATCTCTAGATGCTCTCACACCTTGTTACAATTTTTCAATGAATTGATAAAATTTAATTCTCATCAAATTAAGAAAACTCTTACAAAAGTAGATTACACAAACTTGACCATTAGATAACACCACAAATTTTCTCACAAAATAAGATAGTCAAGGTAAACAGAGACCACAAGAGATTATTTGATATTTTTGGGCACCTTTTGTGAGCAAAATATATGACAAAGCTTGTTGGAATATTGCTTGGCAGAGGTGAAAAAAGAAGATGAAATTTGGCTAAATTATAAAATTGAAGGATTTAAAAGTAGCCATTAGATCGAAATGATGAAAGGTGGAGATTAACTGACGGAATTTTGGAAAAATTCTAATTTGAAATTGAGAAAAGAGAAAAATAAATTTCTTCAGAATTTCCATCAATGCATTCTCCAATTATTTAGAAAAAAAAAAATTTAATTGCCGTTTGTCAAAATAATCATTTTAAGAAATACTTCAAAAGCGCCCTTTTGACATAATTTGAGCAGTCCAATTCATTTCATTATTTCTCTATGTACGATTTTTTCAGTCCATGATTGGTCCACGTGTGCCACGTCATCGTCACATAGGATTATTCTTTCAAATATGGCTATAATTTTTTTGCTTGACATCCGATTAGAGAAATTCAAAGTGTATAAGAATTGTCTCTCAAAGTCTATGCTATGTGCAGTTTAAAACACTAAAATCATCCGTAAAGAAAACTAATTGTTATCTCAAAGTATACAAAATGATTGATGCTAGTAAAGTTAACATCATATATTTCACATGTTTTCATTGAACTGTTAATAAATAAGAGATCCAAGTGATCCCTATATGTATTGTAAATTTGCAATCACAAATAATGTAGCCAAAGTAATAGGAATTATACCTAATACCCATGGCAGATTTAGTATGGGTGAGCCCCCTCAACTTTATGCTCTTTATATAATATATATGAAGAAAACTAAGAAATAACAACATTAGCTAGCCCAACGGTAAATGTGTCCCCCAACCCCTCCTTTAAACTCGAGTTTGAATCTATGGATTTGCTACTACCTAATACGATTCCAAATAAAAAAATTTCAATAATTTCAATTTAGTTGAAAGAGAAAAATGAGAGGTAATATCTATCCTTAAAATATTAATTGGTATTGTCATGAACTAAAAATTGGAGATGGGATCGACAAGGTAAGAACTCTATAATATATAATCACTTTTCCATTTCTAATTTCTTGTGAAACTTAACTGATTAAGACACGTATCTCTGAAATATCTACTTCTATATATTGTTGAACTAAAAAAAGAGTAACAAATAGATAATAAAAAATGAGAATGGACAAAAAAGATCCTAAATCTACACTTAATTTTTTTTTAATGGGCTATCTCATTAAACTTGAACTGATCTATGATATATTAGCAATATTCCGTCTTTAAATTGTGAAGAAAATAATGGGGGTTTACTGTTGAATATTATTATGAATAATTTGATGGGTAGGTGGGAGAACATTGCTTTTAATTTGTTATTCAAGTTTCATTTTCAACTTAAAATTAAAGTCGGTTAACCATATTTTTCATGTTCTTCCAACCGAACCTCTTTTGGTATTATTATTATTTTTTTTAAATAAAAATTGTAATTAAAAAAACTAATCATATTATAATTTCAGTCTTTTTTTTTGTTTGTTTAATTCAACGTGTTGCTGGGGTCTAATTAAAAGAAAGTTATTATACAACAGCAGTTGCAGTACAGACACTGCTTTTGGACATTTCACATGGTATATAAAATGATATATTATTTTATTTTATGAATTTTAATTTGTACCATTCTAAAATACTATTTATATTGTAAATAATTACGAGAATGAAAAAAAAATCAACGTAGAAATATTCTCATAATAATGATGTGATACGTTTCTTCTAATTCGTATATAATTGTACTATTTTATTCGAGGGAAAAAACTATTTGTATACTCAAAATTTTGTGGTATTGTATCACTTACAACTCCAAACTAAAAATTACATATATATATATATATATATATATATATCAATTAATTAAAATATTATAACTATCATTAGTGAATCAATTTAAATCTTCCCTTAAGATGCCATGTTAACACCATAGATAATATAACTTTTACAAGTGTATAAAATTTTATTTAAATACAAGGATAGTAGCAACCTTTTCCATTAATATAAGTGATCTTTTTCCATCTATTCATCTTTCTTTATTTTTTCTTTTCTTATTTATAAAAAAGATTTGGTACCATTTTGGAAAGAATAATTTTATTTAAATGATTTTAAATTTTTATTAAATGAAAATCAAGTGAAAATAGTAATCAATAATAAAATATCTAAATAATTAATTCATTAATATGAAAATTTAGGGTTTAGATTAACAGAAATATTAGTTCAAGATTTTAATTGAAGCAACCTTTCAAAGTTTAAGAGGGTATAAATTGATTATTCTTTTTTATTTTTTAAAAAATAAAAATTTTAGTAATTTTTTTTTTTGTATATAAAAAAGAAAAAGTGGATTGTCTCTAGTGTTCTTGAGCCGTTTTGAGTAACCTGATTTTTTAAAAAAAAAAAAAATTTATGAAAAAACTTGTTTTTATTTGGAAATATGGTTAAGATATCACAAATACATTTAATAATTAAAAAAGAGGTGGTAAAATATTTATTAATTAGACATATTTATTTATTTAAATTAGAAAAAAAAATTGAAATTAGGTTTTCAACTAATTTTGTTGAATGTTAACAGTTTTTACTCTTAAAATGGGGGCAAGTTGTTAGCCTCTCACTTTTCAACTTTGATCAGACTATAATTTGACAGGACTTCAATTTCAAAATCTACCTTAAGTTTGGTGGGAAATGGATGAACTAAGAGAAAATGATATTTTGATATAATGACAAATATTAATAACTTGTTTAGAAGTTGTTCTCATAGTTTGAGGGGTACTTCTTATTTTCAAAGCAATTTTTAAGATAACATCCCTAATCTCATCCTATGATTTATTTTTTATTTTAGGAAGAGGAAAATAATTTAATTTATTACCATAAGAAAGCATGGTTATGAAATTCAAAATAGTCATTCAATCATAGTGTTGTAGTACTACCTATATTTCAAGTAAATATGCTAAATTTAAGGACATGTGATAATGGCTAGCTTTCTTGAACTAAAGTCATAGATGAACTTTGGAATATGATGACAATCCTAGAGATAAGTGATTTTTTAAGTGAATGAAATTGGGTCACAATAAGAGTATAATTGATAGTTATTGTCTATATCAACAAAATTCCCTTTCTTCTTTGTTGGTTTCATTGTAGCTTGGAAACTCTAAACATAGTGTATTTTTGGTTGGAATAATCTTATATTGGATGATCTCATGCAATTTTTTTTAAGAAATAAGTAGATGCGTGAGGACAAAACATATACTAAAATAATCCATGAGAATAGTCTTCATTTTTTTTTTTGGAAGTTCAGTTGATGTATGCATAAGTTAGTTAATACCTTTATGAATAAAACACAATTATTTTCTCTGTATCATTTCTTAAACATAGAACATGATTTTTTTTTTTTTGAGAAAGTATCAACTTATACTCTAAACTCCGACGGTATCAATTTAAATACCCTGAACTTTTGTAAATGGATCCATTTACACTTCGCACTTATACTTGTTTCAATTAACTACTAAATTGTTATAAGTGAATCAATTTAAATCATTTGCTAGTGCACCTTTGGGAGTGATTCTAAAATTATTAAAATTACTTTTGTCATATTCTTCAACACTCTTAAATATGCTTTTAATCACTAAAAATTAATTTATTATTTAATTTTATATTTTTTTATGCAATTTCTATATCATTTCAAAATTAGATTTAAATTATTAAAAGCATGTTTCAGAGTAATTTTTAAAATGAGAAAAATGATTTTAACCATTTTATAATTGATTTAAACCATTTTATAATCACTTTCAAATATATTTTAAGATCGTCTTTAAAAATTACTATTGCATCAATTCTTACCCATTGTAAGCTTCTTCAAATGTCAAATTGACAAATAATAGACGTTTAGAATTGATTCATGATTTTGAGAGTAGTTGAAAGAATTGGTAGAGAAGTGTTGTTTTAGAAATTTGAGGTATTTAAGAGGTTGGAAAGGCATACAACATAAATGAGATGGGGAAAGATGATGAGCCTATGATGGAGCTCTTTTGTGGGTTTAAAGGCATGAGTAGTAAACAATAAACATCACGAGAAAAACTCATTTTTACCATAATTAATTCAGTAACTCAAACAATTCTTTAGAGGTATCTACAAGAATTTAATTTATACATGTGTATATATGAATAATAGTTTTAAATGAAAAATTGTTGAAAATATTTTTAAATATGGTACAATGTCACATCTATCTATATATAAATTAATTAATTAATTATAAAACATTGAAATGGTCATACCCTGTCTTGCCCTTTACCTAATTTTTATATGAAACTTTGGGATTATAGGTTGTCATGCCTTCACAATTCTCTTTTCTTCTCTTTTCCTCTTCTTTGTTACTTTTCTTAATCAATAAATTTTTTGTTATCAAGTTATTTAAACAAGAATTATACCAATTAATTTCATGCAAATAAAATACATTAACAAATTAATTGTAAAATAAAACAAGAGAGAGATTGAAAAATTGACACCAGTAATTTTATAGTGGTTCGGCATAATCGGCCTACATCTAGTTTCCAAGCTTTTATGTCACTACGAACTTGACTTCCACGGCTTAGAGTCGAACCGCTTCAATGTTCCTTTTATGGACGCAAAAACAAATCCGATTATTTCCACGATTGAGGATCAAACCGTTACAAAACTCTTTTTTTGGGATCAAGAGCAATTGTTACAAAAGTTTAGAAAAAAAAATTAAGGTTAAAAATCAGTATTGGTCCTTGAATTTTTATAAAAGTAATGATTTAGTCCTTGAACTTTGTAAATGATTTAGTTCCTCCCTTACGGAATGATGAGAATTCATGGATTCAAGAAACTTGCCGAACCCAAAATCCCCATTTCTTCAATTCGAGCTCCATAGTGAACCTCAAACAAGAAAGAAGAAAAAAACAGGGCATCTTCCCAATCAAAGACTCACTACCCAAATCGCTCAATTCTCATAGAGTTTTTCCTCGTTGACGCGCTTGCTTGAAAAGCTCCTGAGGAGAGACAATGTCGTTCTTCCAATTATTTAGATACCAATTTCTTATTCTTGTATTGGTAACTTCTGGGTACATCGATTTTGCTTCTATTAAGCTTATTATGAACGGGAATTTGTTCGTTTGCATGCCAAGTCAATGAGGAAAATGCTAATAATCTATTTGTTTGTTTCTGTTTGAATACCAACCGTTGTTACCCGCCCTATGAGACCTACAAAACGTTACAGGTGAGTCGTGGATCTCACTTCCTTTACCACATTTCGTGGCTCTGTCCAAATATGCCTTCAGAAGTGCCACGTCGTTCTCACAATAAAATAGTCTAAAAAACTATCTCGATCAGAAATGCACAATACCCAGCTATAGAACATGCATGCACGTAAGGCGCGGATGGAAAGACTAGAGCAAGCGACGCAGGCAGAAGATTGACCGGCTCGCAATACGTGTGGGAGGAGTTGAATGAAGACATTAAAATAATAATAATATAAAAAGAAAAAAAAAGAAAAAAATGTTTAATAAAAAAATAATCCCACGCACGTGCGCACACGTGTGTGGGATGTCCACCATACTCACATCATTTTATATTCTCAGTTCTAAAGCATAGGTACCTCTTAAAAAATAATCAACGTGACATTCTCTAAAAAAAAAATAATAATAAATAAATTATCCTTTAAGAATTTTGTGGGTGATTTCTGTCTCCGGTGAAGCTTTTTTCAGATGGGGTTTCCATGGATTGAGAATTGAAGTGACATACTTCTAAGAAACATGATTGAAGAGGAAAATTTGTGAGGAAGAAGAAGAAATTATTTTAAGAATATACAGAAACCCTTTTTTCAAACAAAATTTATATTTTACCACGCGGTGTCTATTATAATCCTGTTACTAGTTTAACAGAATTTTTAATCGAAGGATTAAATTGTTATCGATTACAAAGTCTAGAGATTAAATCGTTACTTTTGAAAGTTTAAGAACCAAATCGTTATTTTTATAAAAGTTTAATTTAGAGCACACTCACAACCCTCTCTCAAAGAGTAGATTTACAAATTTCACCGTCTACAAATAAGTCCCCCACAATGCAATAAATCTCTTAAAAACAAGATGAAAAGAAATGATTAAGAGATTGGAAAGAATAACAATGGTGGCTTTGAGGATTGTAAAAATGTATTTGTTCTTAAAAATTTGAAGAAGCTTAACAAGAGAAGGAAGGTGTTGAAAATGACACTTAATTTCGGTCATTAGATCTTTGAAATGAAAAATAAATGGTGGATGTTTTTCTTTTTCTCTAATCAACTAACCGTTCCACACAAACAAAAGAGTAATATAACAATATATATCTTTTTAAAATCATTTCTTTTTAAAGATAACAAAAAAACAAAAGTCCATCAATGTGTCCAAAAATAGTAGTTAGACACCAACATAAAATAATTTAATTTAATTTCTTTTTAAATTCATTTTCTATATAAAATCAATCTAAAAATTAAAAGCCCACTATATGTCATTCTACCATGTGTCTGCTCCTCCATTCTTCAAATGTCACATTTCAATTGGTACACTTTGGTGAAAATATATTTGTTACATAGGATTTTTCGTTAGGCTTGTTTTGATCGTATCTTCTTGAATTGAACTCCGATTTGAGTGATTAAAATTGGTTAGAATCCTTATTCCGAACTCTACACAATAGGCACTTCAAAAAACTAAAATTATTAGTGAATAGGAGCAAAATTGTTATCATCAAAATATTAATTAATTAATTAATTAAAATTAATTAATTTGAGATTAAGAAGAAAAAAAAACTCTATAATTTATACTTTTAAATCTAGCCCAGTTCATAACATTTAATTCTAGCCTAGTCCATTGCAAGGGCGAGCTACTTTGGGACTCTATGGGAGTGCTCATTGTGGTAGAGTCAGACTGTGTAACATGATGTGCTGTATGCTGAGATTAGTGCAATTGTTGAAGGACTTCGAATGGTAACCTCGAGGGTGTATTTGCCTTTAGTGGTAGAGTCAGACTGTGTAACAACTATATGCTTGTTGATTGGCGAGGAAGAGGTGCTTACTTCGGTTAAATCAATAATTCAGGAGATCAAGTCATTGGGGGCTCATCGTCATATTTGATGTTTTTAGAATTTGATTGCAGATGGCTGGCTTGACGGCGGATGGGTCTCAATATCAATGCTCGCATGATCATTTTCTTGGTTACGTTGTCTAGTTGAGATTGATATGGTCAATTTGTCATCATGATCGTTGAATTAGTGTTTATCTAAAAAAAAATGCTAATATATTATTTTGCCAAAAAGAACATAACTCAATTGACATAAGGTATATATTATCAACTTTGAAGTAAGGAGGTTCGATCCTCCCACCCCAAATATTGTTAAAAAAGCTAATATATTGTTTTTTTTTTCTTTTCTCTCTCTTTTTCTCATCATGTAATATACTTTTATAAAAGTTTTTTTTTTTCTTTTAAGAAAAGAATTGGGCTGTAATATTTAGAAGTAAAAGTTCAATAAAGAAAACATAGATGTTAATTTTAATTTTTTTTTTTTTAAAAAAAACAACTAATAAACAATAATGGAGCTTTTTTTTTTAAAAAAAAAAAAAAAACTAATAAACAATAATGGATCTTTTTTTTTTTTTTCTTTTTTTGATATGATAGCTTTCTTCAGAAATTAAGTTAAAGAAAGAGAGAACTAAAAACTTGGGATTCCTTTCAAGTCTCTAGTCTCTCAGGTATACATTATTTCTGTGGAATGCTTTGAAGGTTACGTTTTAGTCATTTTATTTTGTGTTTTATTATATTGTAATTTCTACAAAATTTATTAAAAGAATGTTAAACTTTTTTAGAAAATCAACACTAACCTAACAACAAGACAAGACTATTTTTAAAATTCATAGTAAACATAAGTATTAAAATTAGACATTTAAAACTGCAAAAATTAAATTGAAATGAAATTTAAAGTATTAAAATAATAATAAGAAAAGAAAAAAAGAAAAGAAGATGAAGACGTATATAAATATCTAAAAGGGCTTTAAATAGTTGTATAAATCATATATGACATCTAATTTAAGCCCCCTGGCATCTCTTATTCTCCCAAGGCAAGCAATCCTATAAAAATTAAATCCCATTTTCTTTTTTAAGAATGAGAAAGAAACTTTGCAAAGTTTTACTCTAATTTTCACAAAGAGCGGGAGACATCTCCCAAACATTCTTGATCTTTGAACTTGTTTGAAAGTTACATTGCGGTTTCTAAACTTGAATTTGTAACAATCCAATCATATAGTGTCAAATCTAAAACGATAGACCTCTTAAATTTTTAGTATGAAATAGACTATGTAATTTCTAACCACATTTTGTCTCTAATCAATTTATTGATCTATATAAATAGGAAATTCTATATTAAATGAATAAAGAAAAACATTTACTTGCATATTTTAGATCTCGGTTGAGAACCATTTTTTAAAAATAAAACTTCAATAACCTCACTTATGGGGATGATAGAATGAAAGTCGTCAGAAATTACATCCAAGATCCAGCTTAGAAAGACACAAAAAATAAACAAACACTTCCAAACTAGAAGATTCAACAAAAAAAAAAAAAAAAGAAAGAAAATCCAACAATGTAACGTGCAAAATAATGAGCAACACGATTCCTATCACGTGGGCAAAAAGAAAAAGAGACAATTTCTAATGCCTTGTTAGCAAACCAATTTCATCAACTGTGTTCTTTATCTTAGTAAAGTTCGAAGAGCAATTGTTAATCAATTGACCACCACTGATCGATCAAATGTGTATGAGTAAAAAAAATAAGAATAAATATGGTCTAAGTGAAAGTATACATTATCGATGAAGTAATCAATCTTGGATTATTCTAAGAGTCGAATCTCACTAGACTATTTATGCAATTCAATTTTTCTAAGAAAGAGTTTTTTTTTTTATACAAACCAAGGGGGAGCCGGTAAATAAGTGATTTTGAGGTTGAATGTTGACAAAAGCAGTAGTGCCTTGGACAATGCGATCACATCATATTGGGACAGTGACTTAACATGGACAAAAAACTTCTACCATTCGATCTTGTGTCAAGTTCCTTTAGGAGCTCAAGGCAGCTAATGCCTATATTTCTATGGTTAGTTAGATTTTAGATTAATTCACTTGCAATTTCTTTATCCTGTGATATCTCTTATTTCTAAGGCGATGTGACAGTTCTATTTCTAGGCTTTTAGTCCTATATTACTTTTTGAAATCAATTTAAAACTCCACTAGATTGCTAAATTAAGTGATCAATTTAACTTAACAACATTTTCCCATAAACTAAAAAAAAAAAAAAATTTAAAAACATAAGTCAAAGAGGTATGAAGCATAAGCATTGTTCAACCATTAAACCCTAAGATATTCACATTACTGAACCTCTTAGAGAATTTAGCTCATGATTGAGAACAAATGAATGGATTTCATTAGATTATAAATCATGATTACAAGACAAATGTTCAACAAAATAAAATGGAGAGAAGAAACTAAGCAAAAAGTGCAAGAATAAATAAAACAAAAACTAGAAATGTAAATAAATGACGCCTTCCGACTATTCCCCCATCTCCCAATCTTTCCCTAGGATGATTCTCCTCTTTCAAAGACGAATCTGACCTTTCCACATGCTTGGTAAGGGGCAGCTAAATTTCGTGAGTAGAGTGACGATGGAAAGATGATATTTGAAATAGAAGGTTTTTCCCCCTTTTATAGGCTCCAAATTGGTTGAGAATGGTCGAAAATCATGTTCTAAACGACTACCCATCATTTTAGGCATTGAATAAACAACTTTGATCAAGAAAATAGCAACCAGAATGATCGACGCAAATCTGGTAAATTAGAGCTTCTTGATGCGACCCCAATGAAATCTGGCAATGCGATTGCATTGAATACAAATCTGCAAAATAGTTAAAATCAATAGCAAAAGCTCATAAAATCAGCTCAAATTAATAAAAACACACTTTAAAGCATTAAAGGACCTATTTTTGATCATTTTTACCAATTTAAACTATTTAAGGGGACAATACCATGCATATAGCAACTTTTACTAAAAAAAATTACAAAATAGATGGTAAAAACATGCACCTTTTGACATCTATCAATCACCTCTCATAAATTAAATTCAACAACAATAGAATGAGGAAAGGGGACCAAAAATAAGAGATATGTGAAAGACCTTCGATCACAGTTTGGACTTCCAGTAGCATGATCAGTCATTTCTGGGCAATCCTACAAAGGCCAATACCAATAGGAGATCCAAGAGAATTTTCTTTTGAAAAATTAAAAACAAAAAACCAAAACCAAATAATTATCAAATGAGATTTTTTTTAATAGTTTGACAAATTACTACTATCATCAAACACAACCACAATTGAATCATAATCACTATAGTAGATGAACATTTTATTTTGTTGGAGTGTTTTGTGAGTTTCCTATGAATTAAATTGTTATTAACAAAAGATTGAAATATTTATGTTGGTTTTTTTTTTTAAAAAAAAAAAAAGAGTAGATAAATGCATATTGAAGCTAGAAATTAAGGGAAAATAATAGTAATTGTAGGCATATTTTAAGGAATTGTAATCATCACATGCAATTTGAGGGCATTTCAAAGAGGGGGGACAATGTCCTCTCTTTGGTCCCCTTTTCCTTTATTTCTGTTTACTTTTCCATTCTCTTTGCTTTCACTTTTGCTTTTCCCCTCTCCTTTAGAATGAAGTTGCATGGACTTTCAATTCCCCCATTTTTTTTTTGTTTAAATATGAAACAAATCATCATTTTAATTTTTAAGAAGTGTTATTCTTAAATATAAAAAAATAAGTTAATTTATTTATAAATATAGTAAAAAGTTACTGTCTATTGGTGATAGAAACTAATAGACATCTATCTCATACTGTCTATCATTGTTTATCTTTGATAAATAGTTACACTTCGCTATATTTAAAAATATTTTCAGTAATTTTGTTATTTAAAATAATTACTCTTTTAAGAAGGTATATATATATATATATATATATATAATAAATACTAAATGAACCATTGAAAAGTATTAATATAAAATCTTTTTAAGTTAGATTAACCAAGCTTTTTTCCCCTCCTTAATTCTATAGTTAATCTTTATCGAAATTAGCCTTACACAATAGTATCCTTATTTATAAAGCCTATGTCTTCTTCTAAATTTTAATCAATTTTTATATTTTGTTTGCACCCATAACCATCTTTTTCTCTTAAAAAAGACTTTTGATCAAACCTTCGTCAAATAGCCACACATCATTCATTTATTATCTATTGCATTGGAAATGTTATTATAGATCCCTTCAAATCAACTCCTTTTCTTGGTAGCACACACAATAATTTCATATATAAGTTTAATTACAAGTTTAGCGTTTAGAATTTTCAAGATTTGTCGCTTCTATAGGTTTATAAAACTTTTAATTTTATCATAATATAGATATCTTGAGTCTCTATTCTTAAACTTTCGATTTATTGTCTAATAATAGATGCTTGAATTTTTCAATTTTTTATCTAATAAGTTTTTTATTTATTTGAATAAAAAAAAAATAAACTCATAAATCTATTGTGTAAAGACTAAAGGTTTAAAGCCTTATTAGATACAAAATCACTTTTAGCTATAATTTAGCTATTGATTTTTAAGAAATGTCAAATACCTCTTGAACTTAATAGATGTAAAATTGAATGACCAAGAATATCTATTAGGCACTTTTAAATTTTAGAAACTTATAGACATAAATTTAAAAGTTTAAGGACTAAACTTCTAATTTAACCTCACATATAATAATAATTTTCTAAGGCTCACTACTTTTTTTTAAAAAAAGTTCCCTCCACATAATTATGATGAATGACTCGCCTTTCACTTGTTAAGTTAATAGTCTCTTTCTTCTTCATATAATAACATGATATTGTTCAATTTCAATATAAGCGGTCACATAATTTTATTTTGGACTATCTTAAATGTCTCATACTAATAAGAGTATCATCTTTACTTCAATTTCTATTTGTCAATCTGAGTAAAGTTTAATAGAGCATCAATTATCATTCAAAAGGTCGACACCATTATTCAATTCCTTGTTACATTAAACAAAATAAATATATTTGGCTAGGGAAAAAGTAGTTTTTTAGGATAAAATGTGAAAAGTCACTCCTAAAATATAGGAGTAGTTGTAATTATACCCTCAAACTTTCTATTGCAAAAATTGAGCTCTCAAACTTAAACTTATACCATTACAAGAAAATACCCCTTTCCCGATGCTCCGAATGGCTGAGAAATGGTAAAAAAAAGCATCGAGAGATCAATTTCCGATGACTAAATAGGCGTCGAGAATTTCGTTGGGATAAACCCATCGGGAGATCATCTCCCGATGCTTGTATACACATCGTCAGGAGTTAGGACAACTCCTAACGCCTCATGTATACTGTCAGGAGTTTATTTACTTTTGACAGTTGTATTTATCCATCGGGAGTTCTCTAATCTCCCTCGACAATGTTTAAGAAATTGATTCACAGTTTCTGAAATTAAACTCCCGAGATTGACTAGTCTTGGGAGATAATAGAACTCCTGATGCCGTCGTCGGGAATTAATACAATATCTAAGCCTTTTTTATTTTTTTGGTTTTTTTTATTTAGATCTAAATAACCTAAACTTTAGAACATTATTAAGCAAATCAAACACATAAGGAACAAAACGTATTCACATACAAATAAACAAAAACAAAAACAAAGTTGATAGTATTCTTTATTACACAAAAAAGAGAGGGTTTACAAAGATGGTCTACAAAACATATATGTCTGGACGAATACATAGAAGAAAGTGTGATGACATCTCCAAACAGCATCTCCAAAACAGTAGTTTACCTACAATTACATTAATTAGAGAACATTATTATATATATGAAGATTAAATGTAAGAAGAACTCTCAATCCCTCATTTGAAAACTAATTTCAACCCACCCCATACAACATTCAAAATTCATAAACTTTCACACAAAAATAAAAGTCATAAGATGAATCCTACAATCCTACAAAACAAAGAAAATCAACACACTTTCAAGCCTATATGTTCTCAACCTTAAACCTCCACAAACACACAAAACCCACATGTTCAACTCCAAAAAAAAGATAACTAATCTCAACCCATCTCACACAATACTCAAATTTCATTAACTTCCACAAACAAACAAAAGCCATAAGTTAAATCCTAAACTCCTACAAAACAAAGTAAATAAACACATTTCCAGGACTACATATTCTCAATCTTAAATCTCCACAAACACACAAAGACCACAAGTTCAACTCCAAAAGAATAACTAATCTCAACCCATCACATACAACATTTAAATTTTATTAACTTCCACAAATAAAACAAAAGCCATAAGATGAATCCTACAATCCTACAAAACAAAGAAAATCAACACACTTCCAAGACTACATGTTCTCAACCTTAAACCTCCACAAATACACAAAAATCACAAGTTGAACTCTAAAAGAATAACTAATCTCAACTCATCCCATACAACATTCAAAATTCATAAATTTTCACAGGAAAACAAAAGTCATAAGATGAATCCTACAATCCTACAAAATAAAGAAAATCAACACACTTCCAAGACTACATGTTCTCAACTTTAAACCTCCATAAGTACACAAAAACCACAAGTTAAACTCCAAAAGAAAGATAACTAATCTCAACTCATCCCACACAAAATTCAAATTTCATAAACTTCCACAAACAAACAAAAAAAAAATCCAAGTTAAACTCCAAAACAAGTATAACTAATCTCAACCCACCTCACACGACATTCAAATTTCATAAACATCCACAAACACAAAAAAAATCCAAAAAACACATTAAAATATAGTTATTTGGCTACCATAACTACAGAATAGCAAAAAAATTTATTATCATAAAGCTACTAGTAAGACATAACTACTTTGCTACCGTACTGCAGAATAGCAACATATTAGCCAATTAGATAATTAAGTAATCATACCTAATTTGATGGCCCTTCTCTCTGAGATTGTATCACATCTTTATTCATTTTTCATCTCTTCCATTTGTCTTGCATGATCCTCTCTCATTTGTTTTTAACGTCTTCAAGTTTCTTAATCTTCAATTGAGACTGTTCGACATTGGCTTTCAATTTGCTCACCTATCTACTTTTCATTCCTTGAGTGAATGGCGAATGCGATGAGTTGCTACCCTTTCTTGACTTAGGTTTAGGGCTCCAACCTAGGTCTTTTATAAGACTGGATCGTCTATCCAAAATCGTCTCACAAATTTTGTCCCCTATTAGTGGTTGGGAACCTTCTGGAGTTGGTTGGATTGTAATTCTAACATTTGTTTCTTTACATATCAATTAAATGTGTAAGTACGAGTGACAGAACCTACAAATAAAAAAAACGAAAATAAACAAAATTGATTATATATGCATCCCCAGCTGCCCGATTCACGAATTTGCCACCCTTAGAATGGGTTTCTTTAAATAGGTCAACACATCCTACTTTTCAATCTTGTTTTTCCTACAACTTCGATTGAATTTGCAGGAACGACTTTGATCCACCTACATGGTTGAAGGGTAATTTCTCTCTATTTTTCTTATTCATCTCCCAAATTTCCTACATTAAAAAAAAAAAATTAAAAAGATATTCTATATTAGTGAATGAAGTAAATGATACACGTCCTCAACCTCTCCAACTTAAAAAGTATGACTATAATGTCTGCTTGTAGTTGGTTCTAATCATTTACACGAATTGTTTTTGCACATGAGTCGCGAAAAAATCCACACAATTCAATAATAGCAGTGTGCAGTTCTTCAGTAGATATGCTCGAATACCAATATGGAGTAGTCTATGAAGCAAAACATGGAAATCGTGTGTTTTCAGCCCCGATATTCTTCCATCTTTATCATTCACCCATCGTGATATATTAGACACGAACCCATTAGAAAATTTCACCGATTTTAAATACTTACAAAACAAAATCTGTTCACTATTAGTTAATGTGTACGTTGCATGTGGCTTTACAAATTTTTTATCGACTTATATTAAGTGTAAGTCATTTCTTATCTTTAAATCTTGTAGGTCTAACCAATCGTTTATTGTATCCGTTTTTTCTTCAACATTTAATAATGTGCCTACCAAGTTGTAATATGCATTACATCTAATATATTTCGTAACAATAGTCTGGACCAATATGGAAGTTGGAAAAAAAAAATACTTTTCTTAGTCCAATTTAGAATTCGTTTTCTTTTCTTATCTTGCTTTGATGAATTTTTCCTAAGCACAAGAAAGTTCAACATATTTATTTGTTGTAAGATCTCTTCTCTATTTATTACAATTGGAGGAGGTCTATGTTTAACTTTTTCATCATGTTACTTATTTCAACGCCAACTATGATTCTCTGGAAGATAACGTCGATGTCCCATGAATGATATTTTCCCTCTTATCTCGGAAGACGATTTATCTTCTTTGCACTCCACCCAGATAAGTCACCGTACACAGGAAAGTCATTAATAGTCCACAATAAGGTCGCATATAATTGATAAAACTCATCAGTAACACAATCATAAGTTCGCACACCAATAGTCCATAATTCTATCAAATCTTCAATCAACGGCTGTAGGTAAATGATGCTTGTATTTATGAAGTGGAAATATGGATGCTATGCATTGATGGAATTGCGTTGTGCACTCAAGTTTCCCCAGCAGAATCCAAGTGTAAATTCCTCTGAGTTTCCTAGTAAGTCCAGGGTCGAACACAGGAACTTGTAAAAACAGATTGCGTTAGTAATTTTTATAAAAACTTTGCGGAAAACCGGATAAATAAATAAAGTGTTAGGTTTTTTATTTGCGTTGTTGAAAAGTAAATAAATAAATGCAGCGGAGTTGAGAAAAGACAGTTGCATTGATAGATGCAATGAGTATGCGATGAACGGGTTGAGAAGATCTTTAGCTAGCGTTACTTGGGAATGCATCAGACTATGCGATCATGTTACAACCATGCACAGCAAGTCATTTTCCAATGTAAATGCGATGCTCCTAAATTTAGGACGCATGTGTTGAATGCAAAATGTCCATAGAGCGCATCCCTAAGTCTCTACTCTTGTCCTATACGATGATACAAAATGCATAAAAGTAAGGTGACTGCATACAATCATATCCTATCTCTAGGATGCATGCGATGCGTTTATAACAAATAATGCTCAAAATATAATCTCACTCTCACAAGTGTCAACCCGCTCTCTGCTCTTACGCTCCAAGGTTCTTTCTCGAATTGCCCTGAGCAATCTCCGGTGCCACCACTCTTCTCTTGTTCCGCCTTAAAATGGAAAGGAAAACTATGGACAGAAGCGTGAACTTGTGGAACAAAAGATTGTAAAACGGTGAACCTCTTCTCTAAAGAATACTCTTGGTATTTATAGAGCATCCATGGTGAAAGGCGGCTTATCTCTCCTGGTTGTATAGATGGGACAACTTTAATTCCTAACTGATGCACCGAATAATTATCACCGATAAAGCTGAATGTACTTTGTGACCGTTATCGGCTGTCAACTTAATTTGGATTTGACTGTCATTAGCTTTTTGTCGCATCGCTCTTAATTGGCCTTTCACCTAGATGCGCCCACCATGTTGCACTGACCAAGTTGCGACGATCCTTCTTGGGCGAATGTTTGCGAGCATGATCAATGCAAAGCCTTGAGGTGAAGTTGCGTTCAACCAATGAATTCCTATGATCGCAATCTTTGCATTGCATTAACGCATATTCTGCATAAAAATACAAAAATCAACTGTTCTAATGCGCTGAACGCATGCGACCGCAATATCATGAAAACGATGCTTAATGGACGCAAGTTTATCATATTTCATCAACGCAATCCAACATTGTTTAAAAACTTAGCACTATGATAACGTGCATTTCTGCCGGTTATCAGTAAATATTAATTTCCTTTCTAGGAGATTTTGGACCATGTATGATGTAACGACCTGACTCCCTAATACTCAACTAAGTTGTTACTATAGACATGGATGTATACAATTCAAATTGACATCTTTTCATGACTTAGTAAAATCAAATAAATAACATAAAATAATTAACTTTATTAAAACTAAATAACTGAAATTCATTAACCAGAGTACCCTTAAAACCATAAAACAATCTAGAAAATTTTCAAAAAGTTAAAAAAAAAAAAAAAAAAAAAAAAAAAAAAAAAAAAAAAAACTCAAAACTTCAAGTTTAAACATCAAGACTAAAAGTTTAAAACATTAAAATCTTGAAAATATGAGCGGAAGCATATGACTAGTCCTAATGACTCGATCACGGATTTCGTTTGTCATTCACCAGTGTGTTCTTACCCTTACCTAAAAAGTAAACATGAAAAAAAATGAGTATGAATTACTCAGTAAGTAACCCCATTATTAGGGTCAAACTAAGCATCTATGTCTTCTAGATGCCACTTTTTAGTGGGACGTGCATAAACCTCTACTTTCCATGGGGTGGCTAATTAGTGGATAGTTGAACCTACTCTACCATAGATTAGGTGTACCCAGAAACCTCTGGTGAATCTCGAAGGAAACACAAACCTCTAGTGAAGTCCTAAAGGATATTACCACCTCTGGGAATCCCGAAGGAAATACGAACCTCGGGTGAATCTCGAAGGAAACACGAAACCTATAGTTAATCCCGAAAGAAACACGAAACCTCTGGTCAATCCCAAAGGAAATACGAAACTCTGGTGAATCTCGAAAGATACAAAAATCTCTGGTGAATCCCAAAGGAAACATAAACCTCTGGTGAATCTCGAAGGAAACACAAACCTCTGGTGAAATCCCGAAGGAGATCACCACCTCTAGTGGGTATCTAGTTACGGATAGGGGAAACTATCACTATCATAAACATAATGTTCATCATAAAACATTGTCACATAAATATACAAATACATATCATCATACTCAATGTTCATCTAACAAATAATATAAACAAAATAATTTAATTCATGCTTACACTCATAACATGCTTCAAATATAATCAAATTCAACTTATTTATCCTCATGCATCTAGATGAGTCTCAGAATCCTCATAATTATTCTTAAATTTATCACCTAGCACAAAGGCGGTTCCAGTAGCAAGATTACTTACCTCAAATTTGGTCACGAATATTAGTCCACGAAATTATTCTCTAAAACCTTTGAAAAATTTGAATCAATCCTATAATATAAATCACCATTTAATTTAGCAACCATGACCTAGAATAATGAACCCAAAATTTTAACTTATCCTTTAGGGTTCAAATGTCTCTAATTCAACTTACCAGAATTGTGGCTTGGTTCAAAGTCAGTTCCAAAGTTCAATTTATTTGTCCAAATATGAACATAAATCAAATCCAAAATTGATTAACTAAAATTTTCACGATAACTCTTAATCCAAAAGGCCCAAAGTGCTAAAATTCATCAAAAACTTACCAAAATCTTGTTGAAAATACCCTTAATGAAGTTGGATAGCTTGCTTTTGGTTCCAAAACTCTTTCAAAAATCAAATCTAACAATCCAACATAATGGGTTTATATCAAATTAAACCAAAATTAAATAGGTAACCAAGAATCTCAAGGAAGTCGATAAAACGCACCCGAATTTTCAATTCTTACCCAAATCTCAAGATTTCTACAAATGATAACGACAGAACACGGAGATGGCAAACTGAAAGTCGATGACGGCACCAGGCGACAGGCTGACCAGATCTGAATGTGAATTGATGACAGACGTCAGCATGAACGAACCCCCTGTGCAGACGACGAACGACCGAAAGTGAACGCGAATGATCCGCTGGAAGATAGAGTGACCGACAATGTGTGACAGTCAAACTCAAGGATTGGTGGTGGAGCGTGTGGTGGACGAGCGGCTGGGCAGCAGACGTGAAGAAGAAAAACGGTGCAGCAACTTGGGCTTCTTCTACGGCTGAGGGTTACGCTTGCGGATGGAAACGACAAAAGGAGAGTCACGCGTGTTGGGGTTGATGTCCTAAATCTCGTAGGGTTTTATAGTTTGTAATTGTATTGTACAAATATTTGATTTATGTAATAAAATATATAAATTTTTTTTTTAAAATTAGTTTCATTAACCACAAACCAATAAACTAACATCCGAGGTTATTTGTAGCTTAAACATATATGTAGAGATATATGGGTGGATCATATTTAAGTGATAACGTAGAGATATATGGGTGGATCATATTTAAGTGATAACCTAAATGGTCTGTAATTGATGGATAAGGCTGGATACCTTATCCTTGTGACACTACGAGTATGACCCGATTTGTAGATATTACCATTATTGTAAAGTGCTACAAATGATTTGCTCCTAATAATTCATGTGGAGACTTATGAGCAAAGTGCTACAAATGATTTGCTCCTAATAATTCATGTGGAGACTTATGAGCGGGGATATTCTATACAAAGAAGTTTGTATAAGACCGAACCACAAAATGTTTAGCCTCATTATATAATGCCTTTCATAATAGAGACTTACATTTCAACAAGATGACCATAGTAACATGACTTGAATCCTTAGTGAGTTGTGAACTCCTGTTTATGAAGGCGGTCCTTTGATTTGTATGGGTGAGAGTGACCAGATTGCCAACTCAACATGCCTATCATTTGTGGATTCGTCTGATAGGGGAGCTGGGAATACAGCTACACAATAAGAAATTTACTCATTCCCTAATGTTGAGACAAATAGATAAATTGCTCCTTTAAATGCTTATTGTAGGGCTTGAACAATGTGGCGTCGCACCCTTTCCTGACCAGGGAGGGGTTTGATCATATTTAGACTGTGATTTATTGTTCATTAGAGGGATCAGTGGATCAGTGGTACTTAAAGAGTTAGATGTAACTACAAGAGCAAAACGGTAATTTTGGCCCAGCTGTACTTATAAGCAATTTGTGAAGGGTCATCATACTTTGATTGGTTATATCCAATGCACACATAAATATATCTATAGTGCGAAGAGTGCAGTTGTCGGTCTTTAGTGGAGTGTCCGACAGTTAACGAATGATGAATAATTTAATTAAAGAGTATAATTAATTATTCACGTATTGTTGGAGCTTCAAGTTACAGGTCCATAGTCCCCTCAGTAGCTCAACGAAATTTAATGAGAATAAATTTTTGGATTAATTTGAATTGTTCAAATTGAGGGAATTAATTATATATGATATAATTAATTAAATTTTAATTATATATATGTTATGGTTACTATAATGTATTTGATATATTATAATATTAAGTATTTATTTGAGAGAAATTTAATATTTGAATATCATTCAAATATTAATTTTGTGAATTTGATTTATATAATTAAATTGAATATAAATAAGATTTATATTAAATATTGTTATTGAGAGAATTAAATCATAGGTTATATTGTATTGGAGAATTAATATATATTATATGATAAAGTAGTTATCATATATATATATATATATATATATATATATATATATAAAAAGGTCTATTATTATTTTTTAATTTTATTTTTAATACTACTAATAATAAACCAATTTTAGGGAGGGACTCGTAATTCCCTCCCCATTATTCTCTGCACAATGTGCAGGAGTGGAGTGGAGGTTTTTCATTCTTTCTTCTTCCTGAAGAAAATATACACAGTGGGTTTTCTATGAGAAAAATCTTTCCTTCCTCCTCATCCTTCTTTTCAATTCCATCTTAAATTTAAACTTAAAATAGTCAAAGCACCGCGAACTACTGGATTCTCATCCAAAGAATACCAAGGTCACCTCTATGGTAGTGCCCAATTGAAGTTGGAGGAAATTCAATTGAAGGTTTGGTCTTCAAAGGTAAGGGTTCCAAACCCAAATTATTTCTTGATAATTTATCAAAAGCATGTTGTAATTTTGTGAATTGCATAATTTTATTCTTGTGTAAAATTTTATGTTCTGTAAAATTTCGAGAATTAGGACGATCCATCTCTTCTGCTCAAGGTCCCTTCATATGGTTCTTTTAATTGGTATTAGAGCTAGGTTTTAATGGCCCAATTTTTCCAAAATTTTCAGAATTATTCTTTATAGTTTTGGTGGGTTATTGCATTCAAAATGATTATGTGATGTGCTGTATTGAATGTGGTTTGCAATTAATGGATGTTTACGTGATTAGGAAGTATTGATTTATTGCTTTATTTTACTATTTGTGATATAAAGGCTGTTGGGGTTAATGCCCTAAATCTCGTAGGGTCCTATAGTTTGTAAACACTTGTATGAGCAAACATTTTGTGATTTATAATATCTGATATTTTATTCACTTCAGTCTATGAAATATGAGATATTTTAGTTGCATTAACCATAAACCAATAAACTAAGATCCATGGTTATCGTTGTAACTTAAACATGTATGTGGAGACAAGCAAGTGGATCATGTTTTAATTGATAACCTAAATGGTCTGTAGTATATGGATAAGGAGGGATACCTTATCCTAGTGACACTACGAATATGGCCCACTAGTGTATGGGCATTTTCAATATAATTTGTATTGTATTGAAAATTCTTTCCAATACAATACAAAATCGTAGTATAGATTCATAACCTAGGCCTAAGTCATGCACTTTTTGCTTAGCTTCATAAAAGGAAGTAGGTATAACGGTGCCAGCTGGAAACGTTGTTTTTAACAGTTCTAACAACATGTTAAATAATTTGTTACTCTAGCTATTTAAAACTTTGATATGCATCAACTTCACTAAAAAGTTCAATGACGAAAATTACGAACCAAGGTATAGTTCATTACGTGCTTCAGCTATTAAATCCTCAAATACATTTGTGGTATTTCTTTATCGACCATTAGAGGACATTTCATTCTCAATCTCTTCTTCATTTGCATCTTCCTTTTTAATTGGAACTTGTAGATCGTTTATAAGATTTAACATTCCATTTCCTTCAACATCATTACACTCTATGTTAGTTTCTTCATCATTATATAATGAATAAGTTGTATGACTTTCAAAACCTCTAGATAAGTTGACTAGCTCTCCATGATATACCCATTGATAGTATGAGGGGGATATTTCATATGCTAATAGATGTCGCTCCATACACTTTAATGACTCCAACATTGAGTTCATAAAATTCTTGCATGGACATCTTGTTCATCCAGAATCATTAACATGAAACTTCGCCACATTTAAAAATTTGGATACTTCTTCTCTATACTCGATCGACAACTTATTTCTAAGTTTTATTCATTATTTATTCATCCTTAAAAATAAACCTTTTCTGACCAAACTTGTAATCCAAAACAAATTATAACTTGTGTTTGATCCAAAAGTTAAGAATTTGATCAACAAAAAACTAAATACGAAAATATTATCGAATGAGGTCTATATAGTTATTAAACACAATCTAAGTTAATTATTAACTATATGACTACTACACTATTTTCATCAACAAAACTCATCTTATTGATTAAAGAGAAAATGATATCACAAAAATTTAATGATTCAATATTGTTTGTGGAACACAAAATTTAAGTTTAGGCAACACGTTTTGAAATTAAGACTTAAGCATTTTTTATTAGTTTTAATAATGGTGAACGACACTCGAAGATTCAAGAACATATTCAAAATAGAGAAAAGAATAGAGAAAAAACACAAATGAAACAGATTAAGTAAGTAAAAGACGCATGTCTATATCATGTTTGTCTTTCAAATATATATATATATATATAAATATATATAATATATATATATATATATATATATATATATATATATATATATATATATAATGCAAAGTTAATATATTTTAAAGTTTGAAAAAAAGGAAAACATGATTCTTGGAAAAAAGAAAACATGATTCCAAACATAAATGTTTACAAAATAAGAAAAAAAACTCTTTTAAAATTAAAAATTTTCACAAAAGGAACAAATCTACGAGACAAGAAAAGCAATGGGGGAGTGCCCTAAAAAGGTGGGTTAGTTGATTAATTGTGAGGGCAATCATGTGTGCGAAATGCTCTCATTTTCACAACCCAAAATGGCAATCTCACCCTCTTCAAAAGCCTTCCAAAGTTTGGTCATTTTGGTGGTGCAATTACGTGTACAAAGTCGAACTCAAGAAAGAGAAGATAATTCTTCAATTTTTTTAATCTTTTTTTCTTTTCTTTAAAGTACTACAATTCATGCCGAGAGTGCATAGAGATTTGAAGGCGCCCTAGAAATTTGAAAAATATTTCTAGTAGATTTGAAAGCGTCCTAAAGATTTAGAAAAGATTTCTAATATCTTAATTAATTTTTGTAATAATATTTAGCTTTAAGAAAGTAACACTTTTTTGTGTATTTTCCACGGGCGAATCCACTACAAGATGGGTTAGAAACCAAAGATGCCATAAACCTATGAGTGAAGATCATTATGGACATAATTTTTCATTTGCAAAAGCTCAAGAAATTATCCTAAACATAATCCATCAAACACAACCATGAAAAGAGAACAAACAAACACTGATTTCACCATCAAAGTCCCTAAACAAACCTTGATTTCACCATCAAAATATCTTAAACACAGTCATAAAAGAGAGAGAGATTACTTGATGTTGATCAATGGCATTCAACGATGAGGAAAGGGGACTTCGGGAGGCAGACGGAGTTCGAAGGTCCAATGTTGATCGACGATTTGAGGGGAGCGGCGTTCAGACGAAGGGAAGAGACACAAGACGAAAGGGGATTTCAGGGAGGTGATTTCAGATCTGATTGATTTTAAATATGATATTAGGATTACTAACTTCCGACGAATATTATGTAACCATCAGAAGTTAGTGCCAAATCCCGACGCTTAAAATTACTCGTCGGGAGATATGCATGTATCTTCCGACGATGAGGAAGAGCCGTCGGGAGTTATGCATAACTCCCAACGGTTAATTAACCCATTGGGAGTTAGGTCATATTGCACCATAACTCTCGATGATTATTGTATGGCGTTTGGAGATATTATATCTCCCGACTGTTGTTTTTAGCATCAGGAGATAGTTTTTTTCTTGTAGTATACGAGAATTAAAATTGGACTTTCAAACTTACCGTAGTTGTAGAAATTGAACCCAAAATGATTAAAAAAAAAAAAAAACTATTTGAAGGTTCAATTTTTATCCTTTAATAGTCTAATTTCTATAATTATTATAAGTTTGAGGGCCCAATTTTAACACTTGTATAAGTTCGAAGGCTCAAATTTTACAATAAAAAGTTTGTGAATGATTGTAACTGCCACTATAGTTTTTGCATTAGCTCATCTCTTGTCATTACTTTTAAGATTTTTACTAAAATGGGAACTTATAGTAAAAATCTTATAGAAACGTCATTTCTCAAAAAGATTTTCAATTATGAAATGAAATAGAAAAAGAGCACCAACTCAAAAAGGAGGGAAATAAAATGGGGAAAAATTGAATTTATGTCAAGCTGAGTTATGGAACACTCAAATTTATTTTTAAAATATAGTTAAAAATTGATGGATAATCTTGGGGGAAAATCCCCAAAAATGGTTTGAATCAATAATTTGTATGCCATAAATTATTATTTATAGTATTTATATTTCTATATGGTGACATTTTACCAATATTTTAATTATATATTTGTAATATATAGTTTATTGTTCTACAAGGACTTTGAGAAAGAGATATTGTCCCTTAGATCTATAGTTGAAAGTCTTTACACTATATAATAATTAGTAATAGAAATATCATATATACTTTTTTGTTTATTTCTACATGATTTTAAAGAGAGAGAAAAAAAGTTGTCCCATCTTATCTTCTTACTCATTTATTAAAAAGAGAGAGAGAAACATTATTGGTTGAAATATTGACCATTTTTCCTTCAATGTAGTTTTTTTCCCTATAATTTTTAAGAATATTTCAATAATAATATTATCAAATATTGAATGTTTTAAATTTTAAAATGCATTAGATTTATTAAAATCAAAGACCAACCAACTACAATTTTAACTCAATTCACGTGAAATTTATATTTCAATTTTAATGCTAAAAGTTCGATTCCACCATACCTTATATTGAAAAAAAGTATTAAAATCAAAGCAAAGAATGAAAATTAACAACTCTTTCCTTTGATATTTGATTTTTTAAAAATGGTACACATAGAAATGTTTAATATAAAGGGGCAAATTATGAAAATGTGTTCAACGATCAAAGTTTGGTCCAACCCTATAAATATTTGGCCTTTTCCTAAGAGCCCTATATATATACTTGATCCTTAGTACAATATTGTGAAAAGATGAGCTTGATTTTGGTTTTGTTCTTGTTTTTATTGAACTAATTTCAAGTGTAAGTGAGAATTTCGATTGATCACTGACCTTTTCATCGAAGACATATATATATTAACTAATTAAGAGATGATTAAATTTGTATTATTAAGTCTAGATTAATTTGACCATATAATCAATCACATCGCATGATAGTTAATAAATAATCATATTGGAATATTCTCTTTCATTTATTTGTTTTTTTCGAAAGAGAGTAAAAGAATATGATCAAAAGAAAAACAAAACTAAGGTATTTGAGAAGCATTGAAAAAAGAGAAATAAAATATTTATTTATTCAACCTTTTAAATTCACACTCACTTTTCTAAAGTATGTATTACATATTTTGAGATTTGAGGTTCAATCTCTCACAATACATTACTTAAAAAAAATATCAAATTGTAACTTTTATGAAAATTTAGAAATTGATAGCTCGTAGAAATGCAAGCTTTTGTAGTTTTTTACTTAGAATTATGAAGGTCAATAAGCAAGAATATGCGTTGATAATACTAAGAATTCATGTAAAAAGTGAACTTGCATCAAAGAGCATCAAAAATCCTCACTAACTCTATACCATGCTTTATTGCGGGTCAAAGTGTTCATTTTTGCAGATATTACAAGAGTTGATCATATGCGTCGATCCCAGACCGCCGCAAGGTTGAACGCATGAGTTGATTAAGTTTGCCGCATGGGATGTTGCATCCACAGATCAATAGAAGTCTGATCGTAAGGTAGATGGAATGCATTGACATCTCAAGAGAAGCAAGCACGAACGCATACCTTGGGAATATCAATAAGATAAGGTGATGTTGACATTGCCCATACCACGACAAAGGTGGCAGTGAGGCAGAATGCCATCATGAAGATTGTCGGCGTTTAAGCTCTATAAATAGCACCTTGGACCTTGACTTCAAAGCATCCAAGCTTCTGCTTTAAAGCAGATGCTTACGATCACAAATGAGAGCATGAATGAGATTTTCTTTGAGGATTCCTCACCTCCACAAACCATTCCGCGTGACATTCGGAGCTTTCGCTGGAGATAGAGCTCAAGAGAGACATCTCCACCATCCATCCATGGCACCACCAGCAGCCTTGATGCATTTCGAATGAAAAGCAAGAGATTGTTTTCATTGCATCTTCCATTTCTCCTCTTGCCCCTGTATTGTATTACATTTTAACTTAAGATATTAAGACAATTTGTAATCAATGCTTATCTTAATTCCTTCAGCGTCATCTTCTTTATCTATGTCATCATTTACCTTCATCGTTTAGTTATTAAAGGTGATCGTATACTCAATCGAGTAACCTAGAGATAGGACGCATGTAGCAACCCACTGAGTGATGTGCGTTGTGTGAGTATAGTGAGTTAATCCTCTTCGCTTGGTGTGAGGCTGTCGCAACGCTTGTCTATGGGCTGTTGCAATGCTTTTCTATGAGCTGATTAGCCACAACTCACAGTCTGGGAGGGTGAGTAATGACACACTAAAGCGAAATATGTATTGTTCCTAGAGATAGGCACGATTTTATGCTCGACGCAACTATGCATTATAGAGATATAAGCATGCGGCCAGCCACCGAGAGGTGTGCGATGCGTTAATGTGGCGAACTGGGATTACTCGGGCAACCTAACATAATGAATATTATTATGTGTTGACGAGTGTTGCATCTCTACCAATTCTCTTAGTTAAGCTTCTATCGCTCGATCTGTTTAGTTAGGAGTAGGAGTAGTGTGTATCCATTAACTTCTTCTTTTTATTTTTATTCATCGCCTCAAACGCATTGCTTTACAAACATTATTGAGTTACAAGTCTTTGAGTTCGACCTCAGATCACCCGAGAAACTTGCATTCTTGTTATACTTTGTGAGAATACAAGAAAACTTGTGATAGGAACGCATGGTCATTGCATACGAGAATAACGCATACTTGTCATTCCAACGCATGACCACCGACGCATGAGTACAAATGCATAGCATAAGACATGCATCACATTTGTTTTCTGAAATTAATCAACAAAAAATTATCTTTTTAATCATTCCCATTTAAGTTAAAATTATACAAAATACCCTTAATTTTTGTACTTTGTAAAGTTTATTCATATACTAATAGTAAGGATATTTTTTTTATAAAAAATTGTATTTTTGAAACTTTTGGAACTTTAGGGTTATTATTATTATTTTGAAATAGAAACAGAAACATTAGGATTATTTTTTAAACAAAATATAATGGTTTCCATCTAAAATTAACGATAAAGGTATTTTTGAAACTTTTGAAAATTGAGAATTATTTTTTACCCAAAGTACAAAGTTGAAGAATACTTTTTATAATTTGATTTTTATCTTGCGACATAACATTTTAGAGAATAAACCTGTTTTAAATGGTAAATGCTGGTGAAAATATTTTCAAGTATAGTAAAATGTTATCTATCAGTAATAGATTGCAATAGACCATGATAGACATCTATCAATGGACGATAAACTGCGACACACATCTATCTGATACTAATAAATGTCTATCGTGATCTATCACTAATAGATAGTGACATTATGCTATATTTATAGATAAGTTGGTTCATTTTTTGAACGATGCTTTTTAAAAACTAATTATCAAAACAATTTTATATTGAATTCATAAACAACAGAAAATGATAAACAAGAAATAAGAAAGAATAACACTATCAAACAACCCCATCTTTCTGCAAGACATGATGGGTCCACAGTAATACTCAACATAGAAGGTGGAATCTGAGTTTCAATTTCTCAAAAAAAAAAAATAAATAAATAAGACTAAAAATCTACCATTTTCATCTCTCAAGATAAAAGTAAGACCTACAAAATCTTAGTTTTGAGGCAGATTCCACTCTTTTAACAACAGAGGAGGGAAAAGAAAAGAAAAGATAAATAGAAATACCTCAAAAGAGAAGATTGGAATTTTTGTTTGTTTTTCTTGATTTCAGAAATTTATGATATGAAATCAAACAGCTAAAGAATGTCCCTAATGATGAACAGGTAGGTAGGTTAAGTTTAACCCAACAAAAAAGGCACATTGAAATTAGCAAAAGAAGAGCAATTAAAAAGGTATATTAAGAACCCTAATGGTTATACTTATATATAAACATAGGTAATTGCAATAATGGGAATTTTGAAAAGGTGGGACACCAACCATTTCCTCTTTATCTAATTTTCCAAATAAATTTGGCTCCTTCTTTAGTTTTAACTTTTGACCCTTCAAAGTTCAATCCAACTGATCTTTTGCCCTTCTCTTCTTCCATTCTCTTCTCTACCTTTTCAATGGGTGTGATGTGTGGGACAACAATCCCCTAATATCTTGCTCCAATTCTTCATAAAGTGAATATGGGTGTCTTTTTTCTTCTTTTTTTTCCCCTATAATAATTTTTGTTATTTGTTTATTTTGGGAGCTTTAGAAAATTAGCTCTTTAACTTTTCAAAACGATAATAAATTTGAGTGAAGAGATGTTTGGATTGTCCATATTTTAGAATAGTTGAGGTTGTTTTTCGATCCAAAGTAGATCCTAAGATTATGAAAAATACTAATTAGGACCATTTGTAAATATAGTAACTAGACCCAAACTATTAGCAGATATAACACAAAATGATTTTTTCCTTTTGTAAATATACCAAAATTCAGATTCAGCTCTTAGAGTTTACCAGTAATAAAGTCTATTGGTGATAGAGTCTATCACTGATTTATTTCGCTATAATAGACTTTTGTCACTGATAGATTCATATCAGTGATAAACTTCTATCATCTATAGCAAAATCTATTAGTGATAGAATTTTATTATCGATGGCAAAATCTATTATTGATAGAAGTATATTATTGATATACTAGTATTAATGATAGAGTCTATCTCTGATACTCTATCATGAGTATAGTGATATGAGGTATCACCAATAAACTCTATCAGTGATAAAAGTTTATGACTTATATGCTTATTTTATTTGAAATAAGTTAAAAGATAACCAATTATAGATTTCATATAACATATAAAAATCTGTCACAAATATAAAAGGCTACATATAGAGTTTTGTTACGTACTTTTAAGATTCAATCATTATGTAGTTTAGCTGCAATTTAGTTGTTTTTATTTCTTATGATTGATTTGAAAAAGAAATTGCATTAAATTACTTTGAATGTTTTGGTTATCAAATGAAATAGATGAAGCAAACAAAATTGGAGGAAGAAAGTGAGAAAATGGAGGAAAAAAAAAAAAGAAAAATGTTTTTTTGAAATCTATATCTAATGTTAGTTGTGCATTGCAATTGAAATCCATCGGTCAAAATAGTCTATCATTGGTAGATTTAAGTTGTGAATTAAAAAGCAAGACGTAAACATTTGATTAAAAAATAAAATATTTAAATCCCACAATTATTGAGTTAAAAAAAAATACAAAGACAAATACCAACAAAATAACATGAAAGAGAGAGGAAAGGAACTTGTAACGACGAGAAAATTCAATGAAAATCGGATATAACTAGAGAAAGAGAATATTACATGAAATTAGGCATATAATGAAAATGAAAGAAAAAATGACAAAATTGAGAAGAAAAATTCTAATGTTAATCAAGAATAAGAAACAAGATTAACAAAAACAACGAAAAAAAGATCATTTGGAGAAAAAAAGTTGAACCAAGGGGTCAAAGTATAAAATCTCCTAATAACATAGGTTGTTAAACTCAAAAAGGAAAAAAATTGTATAATAGGAACAAAAATAAAATAAATAAAAAGATATAAAAAAATTGCTATATTTGGAATTCTTTTAAAATGTTGCTATACACCTAACTATTAGCCCTAAAAGTGTTATCCATTACAATTAAGACATCTAAAATTATCTAAAAATAAAATTAAAAAATTGTTTTTTAAGAATTTTTTAAAACATATTTGGAAGTATAAGGGGCAAAATAGAATACAAACACCAAAATTCTATTTTAATTATATCTTAATTATTTGAGCTGACCATGAGTTGGGACGTAGAATCACTGGACAAAAGGGCATGTATTTATGTATATTAGTGTAAACAATTCATGTAACTAAGTCTCCCTTTTAGGATTATTTACACTTTTAAATTTTTTTTAAACGAGTATATTATATAAGGTTAAAACACAAGTTAGATCTTGTATTTTTTTAAAAAAAAAATCTTATATTTAATCCTTTCAAATTAATTTTTATTGAAATTGGACCAATGATAATAATAATTTTCATACAAGAAAATATATTGTATGAAATTTAATTTGTTTCCAAAATATATAGTAGAAATGTTAATAGATAATAAAAGGTTTTTGAAAAAATCGACAATAAACTAGTTATGATTAGTGAAGATTAAATCTAAAATTTATTGAAAGTACAAAAACTAAAATGAAATAGATAATATTCTAATCGAAAAATAATCAGTAACCTAAAAAAACGTAATAATTATGAAAGGAGCCGTTGATAATAATCTATCTAAACATTTAAAAAATAAAAAGAAACAGCTTTTCCTTCCTTCTCTCAAGGATTTGCAGAAAGTGAAAGAAAAAATGGGTGAAGAGGCTGAGTTTGCATTTGTTTACATAATTGAAGCCCACAAAGTTGTGAACACTTAGAATAAATAATGAAGCAAAAGCTTTAGAGATGCAATTGTGTGAGCATTATCACCAATCTTTCTGCAGAAATGAGTCTTTATAATATAAATTATATGAAGGCTGTTGCTTCCTTTTCATTGAAATGATGATGAAAGGAGAGATTTACATACTTAAAAGCTAGTTTAGTTGGGAGAATGATTAACACCACCTCTTCTTATACCCAAAATATTTGTAAATATATTGAGTGTTTGGGTGCTATATTTTTCTTGTTAACACTTCTGAAAAAATATATATATTTTTAGATGTATATACCAACATAGAGCTATTGATGCATAAACGTTGAAATATTTATCGACATATTGATATACCTATAAATCATGAACTTCGACAATCAAAGTGAGCTTATGGCATGACTTCCCTCACTAGAGGTTGGAGGTTCGATCTTCTATTTCCGTAGTTGTTATATGTTTAGCATGGAGACTAAAGTCATCTATATATATCAAGCATCATAAAGTATTTTTTACTTGATCAAAATGCTAAGATAAGGAATAAACATTCTTAAAGACATCTCTTTGTATTGATAATGAGTCTTTAGGGGGTGTTTCGAGTGAGTGTATGAGTTGTTATGAGTTGCCAAATCAGTGTTTGCGGGTCCAATTTTGTATGTCACCGATATCTTAAACTCATGTCCCCAACTTGGTAACAGTGCACTCAATCCTCGTCACCACTAATGTGTCGTTGTCAAACACATACACATGAGTGTTTATTTTGAACAACATTTATCAAAAGTGTTTAAATGAAAACAACAAAACTTTTTTTTCGTCAAGTTAATCTAAACAAAAGCTTGTATCATGACAAAAAAATAAGTATGAACTGGAGTTTGGGAAGCAGAAAGAAGTTGACAAACATATTATCAGATAGAGGATTTGGACGGACATTGGTGCAATTTTTTATTTTTTTATTTTTTTGGTAAGTGGACTTGACCTTTGTTGGCTCATATCATATATAACGTCTTTTTAATCATATAATTGGACAAGAGAATGTGGCCACCTGTCACGTATTTTTTGTGCCAACCATGTTACACGATCATTATTGTACAATTACATTTTGAGGATATTCCACTAACAATATAAATCCAGTTTTTTTCCAATGAATCCAATATAAATTTATCTAACTTAACTAGAAATGTCACATGCACAAACTTATAAAATGACTACTTAAATTTAAACAAAAAAAATTTGAAATGTATGATCCAAAAGTAAATCCTAAACTCGATTTTTCAAAACTCCCAACATCCACATGTACTTTAAAAAAAATGCAATTCATGGTTTATTAAAGAAAAAATATGTAGATTTATTGAACAAAAAAGTTTTCAAACAAAATAATCACAAAAAAATAGATTATTTATGTCAAGAAAAGTTTTTCCTGATACTCTTCACATATGAATTCAACTCAACACTCCAAATACAAATTTTCTAATTCATACAATACAACTATACTATAAATGCGGTATATAACTCCACAAGATATATAAACTCAACTTAACATCCCAAACAGTCTGTTATATATTTTTCTCAAATATGTCGCAAGTATAACAGTTATGATTTTCTACTATGAAGATGATACACTCAAGTGTGTCAAATCCTTGAAGTACCAATACCTCGAGATGGTGAAAAATATTTGGTGATATTAAAGGATCTACAGAGAACTGATAAGATTAATATTGAGAGTATCTCTTTTTCCTGATTCCAGAATTGTCTGGATAAACATGAACAGTTCAGATAAAAAAAGAGATGTTGTACAAAGCTCACTGCTCTATTAATTTTCACGTTGTTTAGCATGGGGCTAAAGTCACTGATATTGATACAAAAACTACAAAATTTTGAATTTTCCAGTATAATTCTATATAGTTCTTATTGCATACCTTTTGTCATGTAGGCAACGTCCTTAACAAATAAAGAGCTTGTCGCCACTGCACTCGTTGCGATAGAACAATTTTCCTCAGCGCTGGCACGGCTCCAGCAGCTATAATTGCTGGATGATTTTCAGCGTCCATGCTCAGATTATACAGTATAGCTAAAGCTGCTTCTGTTGCTCTCTCACTTCCTTCATCAATCAGCTTTACCAATGGAAAGATACCACCTTTTGAAGCAACAGCTCGGGTAGCATCGACTATTCCCGCTGAGACTATTCTGTTCAGCTCCACAACAGCAGATTCCTGAACTTCCATGGAGAAGGAGCTTTTGATCTGTTGAATAAGCCTGGGTATGGTTTCGTACAGAGTGACCTCCATGTTGATAGGATCTCCAGAGTCCATGTTCAGAGCTGAAACGGAGCTGACTTTGGTTAGGCAAGCAGCAATCCAATCTTTGTGGTTAATGGGAATGTCCGACTTCAGGATTCGACGAAGCAACTTAGTGAAATGGGTGGAGTTTATTTTATTGCAGAACTTTTCAGAATCCAGAAGCTTGGTTAAAAGTCGGGAGGCTGCTGAAATTGCAAGGCCAGCTTCCTCAACTTCAAGGGCATATCTCTCAGGCTGCCAATCTTCAGCATCAGAATCTATATAACCAAAATTCACACAGAGAAACAGGCTTCAATATCACATGCTCAAGAACTATCAAGTTAATTATTAGAAATCAGCATTGAAGTTTCAGAAGCTATACGAAAACGCTAGACATACGATGATTTCTTTTCTTCTTGTTAAAATTAGAGCCTTTTCCAAAAACCTACCCAATTTGGAGATAGAACTTAATATTCAAACCTTAGTTTCAGTCTGAAGCCTAGTTATCAACATTCATCATTTCAATGTGATTTGGTAAAATGCTCTCACACACGTGCACAAGATTGAAAATAGAAAGGGTAATTCTTTTACTTTCAAGAGTCATCTTTCTTTCCTTTTTTTTTCCTTCTTACTAGCTTCCAAGTTCCATAATAAGAGGGCCAAATCTAAAACTTCTAGAAGCAACTGTTTTTCAATATGGCGTACAAATTCCAAAAGAATGAGAGGGTTTCAGCTTCATTCTCATCTGTTATAGACAAACGCAAATGAAGATTTCAGGCAACAGATATCTTCTTCCTCTTCAAGTATTGGCTAGGTTGTGGAAAAAGTTTGAATCCTCCTACATCCTTTAACCATTCACATTCACATTTTTGCCTCCATCTTTTGTCATAGCGACCATGAAAGGAGATGTCCAAAGTAGGCAACTCCATTGCACACATATTAATTTTAGTACGTAATGGCAAAGATTATTTAGATTTTGGTTAGCTCTGTTGAGATTGAGCCCCTTTTGCAGCTTTTTTTTCAAGATCATATCTTGTATCCATTAAATCACCACTACACTTGAAAATTTAAATTGATGAGCAAGGAAATATTTTATCTTTTTGAGATATTGTTAGCATTATCACTTGTAAGGTCCGACACTAGCAATCGGCCAAATATACGGGCTACCAATATTGATTGGAAAGAAAATGATACTAAAGATTTTTGAACTTAGGACATTTACTCCCCTCAACTAAAGAAATTAAATGGATAGATTGTGGTGTGTTTAATCTTTTCAATATTTTCTTATCGGTGTTTGGCACTAAGTTCTAGTTTGTTACAATAGTTTGGAATGAGGAGTTGGCCAGGCTAGAATATTGAGACGAAGAAACGTCATTCATTTAAGTGAATGGAAGGATCGAGATCTAATGCACAAACTTGGGATGTGACTTGAGGTTAAGGAAAATAAAAATTGGACTTGCGATCATCTTTTCTTCAAAATTTTCATTTTCCAAACTTATTAAGGGGTACATGTCTTTCATGATTACTTGTGCAAGCCTAAACGGAAGTACAACCCTAACAAATTACCAGAAACTTCATTGAATATAAAGAGATAGAAGAACTACAATATAACCCCAATATTCTAGGTACTTAAAAACGTCCCCTCTTGAGTAATCTCACTCAAGAATTGTCTCTTTCCTTCCTTTCCCACTCACTCTACTTATAACAAATTTCCAGTAACTTCTTTGACTAATTAATAATATATCCTTAATGCCTAAGTAATATTCCTAATTCACTCCCAACAGCATTTGTATCACAACCATCATTAACTCATACAATTTTCAAAGACAGTTGGATTCAATTGACGTTTATTAAAATGATGTGCATACCTATTGAAACTCCAAGCTGGAAAACAGCCGACAATCCAGACTCCATCTCCATAGAATCAATTATTTCCATGCTTGGGTCCATAATAGAAACAAATTCCAGGATAGAAGCAGCTTTCCGTTTCAAGTTTGGGGATGAGGTGTTAAAAATCTCAACTAGGCGAGAAACAACAGCAACATCCAGCACATCTTTCCTATAAGTTGTTAAAAGAGGTTTCACATCAGTATCTAACTAATCAAAGAGAATGATTGACCAGCAAGATTTCTACTCAACCTGGTAGAAGCTTCAAAATTCCTTTCTGAATGTTGTCCCCCTTGTGACCCGTTTACCGGTCCGCTGTAAAACTGGAATGTATGGACACTTTTAGCAAGTCAATTTCAAAATTCAAGGTCTCACAACTTGATACATGAAACACAAAACAAAACCTTTGATTTCATTTCTTTACTGGGGTCCAAGATCCGAGAAAGTATATCGAGGGTCTACAAGACAAGGATGACTTGAGTCAGCACCAAACCGAACGACTTTGTTCTTCACAAATATAAAGTAGCCGAAATTACCTTCTCCATCACATTTTCATGGATACTTGAGAGCTTTAAAATACTGAGCAACGGACCAAGTGCACCATCATTTTCAATTGTCTGGCAAACAACATTGCTGTGCCAACACCAGCAAAATGCGAGACAGAAAGCATGTAAATCTATATACTATAGAAAACAGTCACTTTATGACCACAATTCAAACGTAATATTCTCCATTTAAGTGCAAAGAAATATATCTTACTTCAACCCTTTGAAAGAGGTAATTAAAAAAATACTGATTTAAATAAAATAAAAAAAAATGGAATGGCATAACTCAAGCTTTACCTAATTGACAGTCTCTCTAGAGCTTGAACTGCAGCCCATTTGACAGAATTATTCATATAATCTAAAAACTTGACTAAATGTTTGATTGCTCCAGCTTCCTTGAATGAAATACGCATGTGTTCATTGATAGATGCATCAGCGATTGACTCTGCAGCTCTCACTATGGCATTATCATCCTCAAGTTCAAGGATCAAAACTAGTCGAGCCACACCATCTATCCAAGGTAAGAGTGTAAGATGGTTACTGGTAGATGATTCAGATTGAGAGTCCTTCAGATCTTCAAATTCTATGGCACCTATTCGAGCCAGAAACTGTTGCTGTGTCCGTCCAACAATTGCATTTATCTTGCCTTCTTCTATCTTTGCATTATTATCGACATTTAACCCAAGGAGTAATTCAGAGGCACCAAATCTTGAAGGTTCTTTGGATGATTGTTCAATTTCTGTGCCATCAGGCAAGCTGGGCCATGAATGCAAGCCTGGTCTGAAGGATTTATAGGCAGCAGCACCAAGAATTGGTACTGGAACTAGTCCTTCCTCTATGACAAGAATTCTATAATATTCATCTTTAGAAAGTTCAAGCAACGCATTTCTTGCTTCCTTTCTCAAAATTTTTGAGCTGTCTGCCTCAGCTTTTAACTGATATGCCTGCAGCCACAGACCAAAAGTCAAATACTTGGTTTACTTCTATTCGGCCACTTTATTTGTTGACTGTCTAGATTCAAACAAGCTCTTCCACCTGATTGAAGCACAGACTAGTGGTAAGAATGCACAGATTATTAAACATAATTGAGCGGTTGATATGGATCAGGAATAGATAAAGTCAGCACACATTATAATTGTTACTATATTAGAAATTTAGGTATTCGTTCCTTAAAATTTTGTTTGATCTGCTTCAGTTTCATTTAATTGGATTTTCAAAACTTATAGCAAGTGTTGGAAATAAGGGACTTAGTTGATTGTTTAAGTCCCGGGGGTATTATAGTTATTTACTTTACCCTATTTTTCCTTCCTTTTTTGTATTTAGGCTTGTTGGAGCCTATAAATAAGAATCCTCTTGTATCTCTCACATTATGTAAAAATTAATAAAATGGAGACTCTATCGTGGTTTTTTTCTCCCTGTTCTAAGGTTTTCCGCGTAAACCTTGTGTTTCCTCTTTCTCTCTCTCTTTTAACATGATATCAGAGCATGGTAATGAAACCCTAGCAGCCATCGATGAAAACCAACCTGTGCAAGATAACCTTAGTGTTGCACCAACACGGCTTCTGCCATAGTTGCCGGTGGAGCCTCCAATCGCCGCCGTCGCCACTGTCGTTCAGACCGCCGTTGACCGGTATCCTTGATCACTGCAAATACTTCCTCAATAGCAGCCGATCGGGAACCCTAGCACCACCAGCTTTACTCCCAGTGCCGTCACCGCCTCTAGTCCTGCTGCCGCTGCTTTTGGTCCCACCACCGCCAGCCACTTCATTCGGCCGTCGGAATCTGAAGCCGGTGCGACTGGATCTTCCATGCATCACCAAGGCAAGTCCGTAATCGGAAGTGATGTGTCGCTCGCTGCCTATAACAGCTTGTTGTCGCCTTCTCTTGGGGCAATTGCTCTGAGGTTCGTCGTGAGGAAGACAGATCCAGTGCTATGAACATCACCTACTGATTCTGCTGCTTTTAGTGCGAAATTATTTGGTAATGATGGTGATAAGTACAATGGGAAACAGACTCCAGTGTGTGAACATTGCAAAAAATCCTAGCATACAAAGGAACAATGCTGGAAATTACACGGTAGACCACAAAATGGTAGAAGATGCCCTCCAAATGACAAGTCCAATCCCGACCGTGCACTTATAAGTGAATCTGTGAGTGCTTCCCAGTCACAACCTCAAATGAATTGTCAAAATGACTTTGTTGTCCCTTCTCTTGGGGCAATTGCTCAATCAGGTACATCACAACCCTTAAGTCTCCTAAGTATAAATGACAATAAACTAGGGATACTTCATTTACGGGCTACAGATCATTTAACTGGGTTATCTGATAACTTCCTATCGTATCTTCCGTGTGCTGGTAATGAAACGATCAGAATTATAGATGGGTCTTTTGCTCCTATTGCAGCAAGGGTCATATTTCTCCCTTCCATGGTTTAACTTTACAGAATGTGCTGCATGTACCTAAATATATCTTACAATTTGCTATCTATTAGTAAGATAACCCGAGATCTAAATTGTCAAGTAGCCTTCTCACGGGATAATGTTTTCTTTCAGGATTTGAGCTCAGGGAAGACGATTGGCACTGCCCAACACAATAGGGGACTCTACTTCCTTGATGATGATGCTTTTTCTAGGAACAACTATAGGACTAGTTTATTATCTTCGTATCCTCATTTATTCCATAAAGTTGATGTCTCTTCTCTTTCTTGTGATGTATGCATTCGTGCAAAACAACATAGGATCACATTTCCCTCTCAACCTTACAAACCTTCTGAGCCCTTTAACCTTATTCATAGTGATGTTTGGGGTCCCTCTAGTGTTACCACCTCTTCAGAAAAACGTTGGTTTGTGACATTTATTGATGATCATACCCGTCTTACGTGGGTCTTTCTTCTCACTGTCAAATCAGAGGTTTCGTCAATATTTCAACAATTTTACACCACTATTGAGACTTAGTTCAATACTAAAATTACTATTCTTCGAAGTGATAACGGTCGTAAATTTCTCAATAATACTCTTCATGAATTTCTGTCTTCCAAAGGCATTGTTCACCAAAGTCTGTGTGCCTATACACCTCAACAGAATGGAGTGGCTGAAAGGAAAAATCGTCACCTCCTCGATGTTGTCCAGACTCTCATACTATTTACCTTTCTTCCATCTTATTTATGGGGAGATGCAGTTCTTACTGCAACTCATCTTATTAACCGAATGCCTTCTCGTGTTCTCCAACTCTGAACTCCTCTTGAATGCTTCAAGGAGTCGTACCCGACCACACGACTCATTCCTAATGCTCCTCTCCGGGTTTTTGGGTGTTCTATCTTTATCCATAGTCATGGCCCTGATCAAACTAAGTTTACCCCTCGTGCTCAGAAATATGTCTTCCTTGGATATCCTCTTCACCAACGAGGTTATAAATGCTTCCATCCTTCTTCTCGGAAATATTTTATCTCCATGGATGTCACATTCCTTGAGGATAAACCCTTCTTCCCTGTTTGTCATCTTCAAAGGAAGAGTACTAGAGAAGAGACTAACTGGTCAAAATCCTCAGTCCCTATTGATCTTCCTGAGCGCATCTTGAGTTCCCGTGACACTGTTCTACCTACTAAATAGGTCTCTTGGCTAACATACTACAGGAAGAATCTCATAAAGGAAATTGCGTCCCCTACTGTTCCGCCGGCTCCGGTCCATGAATCTGAACCAATACAAGCTCGAGATACTACTGAGTGTGTCCCTGATAATAACGATTTGTGTGTTGAGGATGATATTGTGGATGTAACTGAGAATGTCAAGACTGATGTGTTAGTTCCAGGAAATAACAGGGTGGCAGGCAGTGATGTGACTACAACAGAAACACAAGAGAGTGAAATTACCTCAGCCTGAAACGTGTGATCAGAATCCTACTATAGGTGGGAAAGCAGATGAGAAGTCAGACAAACCTAGGGATTATAATGCTTCTCTTGACATGCCAATTGCCTTGAGAAAGGGCACCAGATCTTGCACTAAGTATCCTATGTATAGCTTTCTATCTTATAGTAATCTATCTTCTAAGTTCAAGGCTTTCACTGCCAGTCTTGACACAGCAACAATACCAGAAAACATACATGTGACTATGGAGATGCCAGAGTGGAAGACTGTCATTATGGAAGAAATGAGAGCTCTTGAAAAGAATAATACGTGGGACCTTGTTACTCTCCCAAAAGGACATAAACGGTTGGGTGCAAATGGGCATTCACTCTAAAGTATAAATTTGATGGTACTTTAGACAGATACAAGGCCAGACTTGTAGCGAAAGAGTTTACTCAGACTTATGGGGTAGACTATTCAGAAACTCTCTCTTGTAGCGAAGTTAAACACGATTCGGGTTCTTCTCTCTGTTGCAGTAAATAAAGATTGGTCTCTCCACCAACTTGATGTGAAAAATGTCTTTCTAAATGGTGATTTAGAAGAGGAGGTGTATATGAGCCCTCCTCCAGGTTTTAAAGCTCAGTTTGAACATCAATGGTCTGTAACAGTCCCTGAGAGCTTGGTTTGAAAGGTTTACTACCTTTGTTAAGTCCCAAGGGTTCACTCAGGGACACTCTGACCATACATTGTTCACAAAAAGTCCGTGTCTGGGAAAATTATTGTTTTAATCGTGTATGTGGATGATATTGTCTTGTCAGGAGATGATATTGATGAGATCACCAAACTGAAAAAGAAGATGGCAGACAAGGTTGAAATCAAAGACCTCGAGAATCTAAAGTATTTCCTTGGAATTGAAGTGGCCAAATCAAGGGAAGGAATCTCTGTCTCACAACGAAAGTACACTCTTGACTTGTTAAAGGAAACAAGTATGACTGGATGTAGACCTGCTGACACTCCTATAGAATTCAATGCTAAATTGGGAGATTCTGTTAACAAAGTTCCAGTTGATAAAGAAAGGTATTAGCGTCTAGTAGGAAAGTTAATTTACTTATCACATATCAGACCAAACATTTCCTATGTTTTCAGTGTTGTCAGTCAGGTTATGCAGGCACCTTATGAAAAACATATGGAAGCTGTGAATCGAATTTTGAGATATTTGAAAAGGACTCTTGGTAAAGGTCTAATGTTCAGAAAAACTGACAGGAAATGCATTGAGGTTTATACCGACTCTGACTGGGCAGGATTAATGACTGACAGAAAATCTACCTCAGGGTACTGTACTTTTGTGCAGGGTAACCTAACTACTTGGAGAAGTAAGAAGCAAAGTGTAGTTGCTAGAAATAGTGCAGAGGCTGAATACAGAGCTATGAGTTTGGGAATTTGTGAAGAAAGAAAGTATTGACTGATCTTCATCAAGATGGTGTCTTACCTATGAAACTCTATTGTGATAATAAAGTTGCTATAAGCATCGCCAATAATCCAGTACAGCATGATCAAACGAAACATGTGGAGATTGACACACTTTACAAAAGAGAAACTGGACAATGGCAGTATCTGTATTTCGTATATTCCATCAAATCAACAAGTTGCAAATGTTCTCACTAAAGGATTACTTTGAAAAAAAATTGACTTTTGTGTTAGCAAGTTGGGTCTGATTGATATCTACACCCCCACTTAAAGGGGAGTGTTGGAAATAAGGGACTTAGTTGATTGTTTATAGTCTCGGGGGTTTTATAGTTATTTACTTTACCCTATTTTCTTTCCTTATTTGTATTTAGGTTTGTTGGAGCCTAAAAATAAGAATCCTCTTATATCTCTCACATTATATAAAAATTAATAAAACGGAGACTCTCTATCGTGGTTTTTTCTCTATGTTCTAGGGTTTTGCACGTAAACCTTGTGTCTCCTCTTTCTCTCTTTTAACAACCGGAGATTGATTAAGTTATCAAATTATATAAAATTACTCTCCAGTTCCTTCTCTCCCCTTTTTGTTTTTTTATTTTGGATTAGAATTTCTAGTCGTCCATCTTCAGTTTCCTCTCCTCTCCAATTCATCTATTTCACTAATTCTGTATTCCTAGTTCCTTCTACGCCAACGGCAATCCTATGAACAAAAGTTTTTTTTCGTTATATTCTGTAACATGATTTTCTAAACACAATATTCCAATATTCATCATCTGCTTGAAATGCAATTTTAACTTTTCCACAAACCAAGAAATGGGTTGGGTTGGGTTGGAAGTCCTACCAGTTTGGGAATTAAGCCTGCTTCGACAATAACCCCACGGTTACATGGGCTCAAAGCCAGATTTGCTAAAACCCCTCCAGCTGCTTCCTTCACCTTCATATCTTCATCATCAAGATTTTTACTAAGCAATGGCAGAATATCAGGGTTTGCAATCTTAGTTCTGAGTTTTTCATCTACTGACAAATTCCACAAAACGCAGATGCTTTGCTCCTTCACCTGCACAGTTACAGCTACATTCAGATATAACTCAATTACATCCTACAACAGAAAAGAAAAACACACCTCGGGAGTCAAGGACGGTTGACTAAGCAAGCCAGTTATCTCTTCAATTGCTCCACTTTCTGCAACTGAATCTCGATATAAGTTCACCAGAGAAATTGACCGTAGAAGGCCAGCAGCTGCTTCACACGTAGAGAGAGACTCTGACCTAAGAAGATTTACCGTTAGATTTATGCATCCAGGAAACTGCATGATGGCATCTATGTGCTTCTTCCCTCCAAGGGAATATTTCCATAAAGCTATGATTGCTTGTTCTCTATCGAGAGGATCATGATCTAAGCCGAGCATCCGGACAAATAATGCCACATAACTGTGTCCAACGCTAGAAGAATCATTCTGTACATCATTGATGCCCTGAGTACAATTACAGCATATCAACATTAACACAAATAGCAAACTACCAAGAATCCCGAAAAATAACTAAAGGCCAAGAGAACGTGGGGGGAAAATGGGGGAAAATCAGTGCAGATTTTTCCAATTTAACACTGTATTTTGGCCAAAGATCTATGGCTTTCATGCTAATAATCAACATTCAACCCAAATTCCATACACACCTTGCGTACTCATTACTGATACCATTCAAACAGTACAATGACCATGTCAAAGAACAAGAAAAGTTAAAATATAAACAATCAGAATTGCAAGTATTTTTAGTGTGGATTACAAATTTTAAAAACAAACAAAGAAAGTAGCCATAAAACTATACCTTGAAAAAACAACAACAACAATAATAATAAAGTTTAGTTACAAAATGCTCATTGATTACAGCTATTTAATCCCTGAAATTTAGAAAGTTCCAATGATGTTCTTGAGCTTTCAATTTTGGTTTATTAACTTCCTGCTGTTAACATTGATACTTATGTTAGCATAGCACATTGATTAGACTAAGAAGTGACGATCTACTACATGTCAGTGATGGTATAAAAAAGTCGGTCTACTAGATAAAGTGAATTAGGATGGCAAATTTCTTTTTGGCTTAAAACTATACTCTGTCAGCAACACCCATGTGCCAAATTATACCTTATTAGTCTAATCAACACAATACGTTCAAATCTAAGTACATCTTTGGAGTGATTTTGAAATGTTCAAAATCACTTTTGCTATATTTCGAATTCAATATTTAATTTTATACCTTTTTATAGCATTTTTCATTCTATTAAAAAGTGATAAAAGTTATTTTAACCATTTTAGAATTCTAGAACCAAAGTTCACGGTGAAACTTCTTAATTTTTGGGATTAAGTAGGCATAATGAAATGAAGTTGAGTACTAAATTTGCAATTTAACCCAAAACGAATCCATCCAATTCAAAGGGGAAAAGAAAGATAACCCAAATTCTAAAACAAACAAAAGATAATCGGAGATGAACAAAACCCAGATAGAATATGAAGAAACAGAAAACCTACAGGAGCTGCAGACTGCTGCTGTGTAGAATCAACAGCACCACCCCCATCACTGCTAACCCTCCTAAAAACAACGCGTTTCGAGAGAGAATCTGAGGAGAAACGTAGATGATAGAGAAAGAAGGATAGGTCTGTGGGTTTAAGAATTCCCATAGCGCCAACAACTGGAAAAAGCTTCATGGGAGTGATTGAGAGTGTGCGCTTAGGATAGGAAAGGGGGAAGTTGAAATTGGTGGGCGTTGAAATTGCAGAGGCCAACATTTTGGGCAAGAAATCATGGGAAGAAGAAGAAAGATCGAAGGCAACCAATGGAATTAACTAGAAATGTAGTGCAGTGTGAAGTATAAACTGTTATCTTCTCAATGGAATTATCCCCCTGTGAACTAAATAACAATAATAATAATGATAATAATAATAAATAAATAAAATAAAATAAGACAAGAGAAATTTTCACCAAAAAAAAAAATATATTGAACTACTTATAGAAATGGCAACCCAAAAAAAAATAATAATAATAAATACGAATAAACTTCTATCAAACCTCTACCAATATTAGACTTGTATCGATTTTCATCACAGATAATATCAATGATAGGCTTCTATCAACCTCTATTAATAATAGATTTCTAGTAGTTTTTATCATTGATAGACTTTGATAGACTTTTATCAGTATCTATCTATGGTAGATATTGATAACAATGTCTATCACAATTATAATTGAATTTTGCTATTTCTGTAAATATTTTATTTTATTTTTCTATTTTTTGACAATTTCCTATGAAATAAAATGAAAACTATTTGCCCATATAATAATTTGACTACAAATAAAAAGTATTTACTAGTGTTTCAGATTAGGTTGTGTGCCATGCTATTAAATTTAAATCGATGCTTTCATATTTCTTTATACTCATGGATTCGACATCGATATAAAGGATGAATCGACAATTATACAAATCCAATAAAACATTAAATAAATAGCAACAAAATGTTGGCTAACGTGACTTTAATACTATAACAAGTATTTTAATTGCTTTTCGTAAAATGTTTATTTATTAGTTTAGATGTTTTCAATTTTTTGTTTTTAAAAATTTTCTACAAATAACTACGGAGATCGACATTTTACTGATATTTCCATCAACATTTTTATAAAATCAAGGCCTCGACATGTTCACCGACAACAATATTTTAAACATTATGAGTAATATTTTAAACATTATGAGTAAGCAATTTGAGTATGGTTCATTGACCAATAGTAAAATGAACTTTCACTCTATATATACTGAAGATTTTCTAAACTATGTTGAATATAATTTGGATATTTTCAAGAGGAAACATACAATCAATAGTCCGATAATAATATGTGTTAATGATTATGAGATCTAAAATAAATTAATAGGTAATTAATTAAAAAAAAAGAAAGGAAAAAAACCTCTAACCTTGCAACCAAATTTAATTCTTCTGAAAAGTATATTTAATTATTTGAATTTGCAACATTTGATAATTATTTGAATTTGCAACATTTGATATTTCAAAATTGGTAGAATGTTCTAACATTTTCTAATTGGCCATTATTTTTTTAAAAATCTATTGTTGATCTCTTCTATTAAACGGATTTTTTTTAATACTACGAAAATTTTTCATACTACCTCCATTTATTATTTGTCACAAAATAAATAAATAACAAATTAATAAATCATTTAATGATTTATCAAATATTAAATTAAAGGAATTGATAGTACTAGATTTTTTTCCTAATGAACTTGGCGGAACAAAATTATACATAATCTAAATTTGTATGAAAGCCGATCCAACTTACACATTTTTAAACTTAGTGAAGAAAAATAACATCCACCCATTTTGTAAATGCATTCACCAACAATCGTGGTATTAAAATTTTATTTTCACATTCCCATAGATTTGACATCAATACAAGAATCAACATTTTCATCATATCATAGAAACAACGATTGAAACATAAATATCACTAATGTAAATATAATATAAATAATAAACTTGTCAACTTATTTACAAATCATAAAATGTTCCTTAATAAATTATTTTTTTAATTTTTAGGTTTTATAATTTTTCAAAAATATTCATCATCGTCATATCAATATTTTTATTAATATTTTCGTAAAATTAAGACATCAACATTTTAAACCCCATCGACAAGGCAACAATTAAATAATATATGTGCCTAGTCTCTAACACCAACTTTGATAATATCAAGTACGAAAAAAATTCTAATCCTACAATAATACCATACTTTGTTCACAAGAATTTTATCTTATATTATTATTTTTTAAGGCCTGTTGCAAATATAGACATTAGACCCAAAGTATTAACAAATATAACATAATGTAAAAAAATTACAAATATAACCAAATTTAAATAATTTATTAGTGATAGACCATATTATTTGTAGGAATCTATAATATATATCACTGATAAGAGTCTATCAACGATAGGTCTATCCTTAGCTATATTTGTAATTTTTTTAATGATGTTATACACTTTGTTATTATTCCTAAAAATGCTAGCAATTGCAATTACCCAATTTTTTAATGATGACCGGCCTACATTCTAAAAGGAAGCTAATGTAGCAAGCAATAAAATAAGGGTATGTTAGTATACACAAGATCTATAGTTCGAATCTCTTACCCATACCCCACCCAGTTGTACCTTACCTAATATTTTAGGTACCAATAAGTGAAATGTCAAGAAATGTTTCCCAAACTAGAATACGTGGCCTTGGTAGACTTCGAACAATATAAATATCTATGATACGAGCAATTTTTTCCACATTTACACAGGATCTTTGGCCAAGAAATATTTTAATTCAAAGACATTTTTCATCCTTCATGCAATAAATAGAAGTCCTCGAATAAACAACTCAACTAATTAGCATCCGGCTCACATTGACAACAAAATTGGATACTTCCTCATACTAACAAGTTCTACAACAAAAATTGCTATTAGGATTCACTTATTAAAGATTTCAACTCATCTCGAAATGTGGGAACTTTGCTTGCTTCAACAGCCATTACTATTCCCATTAACTGGTAATCTTGTAGCTGCAAAGAAAACCAACAGATTCAAAAACAGAAATACGAATAAATTACAATGCCTAAACACAATAAATTATGTAATCCTTGCTAATGCTAGGTCAAATAAGATGGCAATAGGATACATAACAGTATTACTATCACTTAGGGGTGTTTGGGCTCCCAACTTCAAGTGGGTGGAGTGGGCTAATTACAGCCCACTTCATGTTGGGGTTCCAATTATAATAGTTGGCATTTCCAACTATTATAACCTACGATTAACTATCAAGGAGTGTTTACTATTTCCTAATCATCTATTTTCATCTTTGTTGCTGTGTTTACTATTTTTTTCTCAGACTAAAAGAGTCTACACCTAAACACAGAGTATTATAACCTACAAACTATTATAACCCACAAATTATAATATAACTAACTCAGCACCCCAAATAAACACCCTCTTAGCAATATTGTCTTTAAAACCAACTTTTTGTTGAGACTAACAAAGAAAGATGGAACAGAGAGCAAGTTACAAAAAGGAGCCCAGACTTTTAGATTTAACCAAAGCACCATTTAGTTCTTTATTTGTTTCACTGAGTCTTGTATTTTCTAATGTAGTTAAAAGTGAGCGGTAGTGGAAGAGAATCAATACATTATCTTAGTAACAGTGTAACACTAAAAAGATATCCTCGAAGTGCATTGCAAAAGCTAAGAATTGTAACAAATTATAGATCTGTTAAATGTTCACAACAGAATAAAAGTAAATGAAAAGAAGAAAACACGTCAGCTAGCCATCTCTATAATGAGCACAATGCAACCATGCAACAATGATGTCTTACAAGTAAGAAAACTATTTGGAATAAGTATTGTAAGTTTAATACTTGCCTCTTCAGTTGTCTGTGGTTGGACGTGCAAGGGAAAGCAAAAAGACCATGAACACAACTGAAATAAGTTTTTGGGTAAGAAAAAAAAAATGTTAGACAGTTTGAAGAGTCTAAGAAGCAACTATGGTACAAGAATGCTGTATCAAAATACCTTGTGAAATATTTCATCTTCTGCCTTAACATAGATAATTGACTCTTCTGTTTTAGGAGTTGGTTTTTTTTTATGATTTGTAGTCTTGAGCTGTAGTTAGTGACCAATAACCACAGCAGCACATAAGAAAAAAATATATAGTACAACACACAACGATCATATAGAATGAAAGAAAATAATTGTTAGGAAAGGTACAAAACGTACTAGACAGACATACCTTGTAAATTTTACTGACTAAAATATACAATTTGAAGCGGAAGGAATCCTGGAGCTCTTTAGTTGGCTTAAAAAGAAACAAAAAACACATTTTAAGTACACCAACACGTCCAAGTGGATATTTGAGAAGAAGAATGCCCAAATGTTACTATATCTAACCTCATCTTCAATAGCCCAAGAGATTTCATCAAAAAGGGCATCATAAAGTGGTGGCAGAAGTTGGGGAGGAAGATTCACAATTCTCTGAGAGACTATGAGACCTACACTGGATGCTTGCTCCTTCAGAAGTAGCTTCAAGTCCTTCTTTATATTCTTGTCCTTGCAAACTTTGGAGAGATACTCCTTGAGCTCCAGTATAGATCTATGGTCCTAGTAAGACAAAAGTTCCACAACAGTTTACTGATGACTAAAATTAAAAGGTTTATGTAACTTCTGTCTCCAGCCAAAAGAACTGGCACAAAGTCGTAAGATTTGACATTGGAATCTGATAGGATCAGGTATTAGGGGTTATTAGGGGATTAGGGTATATCAGTAATTAGATAAGTAGTTTATTAGGGAAGTTTGGTCATAAATACAGCGGATAGGGAAGGGGGAAAGCAAGCAATATTATGGTGAATGACTTAGGACTTGAGAGTATGTCAAGTGGGTAGGGCCGAAGTACCTCGAACACTTGGTTTACTTTGTATTTTCGTTATCATTTATCTTTCAATATGTTCGGGATCTATAATAATCCTACCCAACCATCATGAATAATGCAAGTGAAATGGTTGTTTATGTTAAATAATTCCATTTGTTCATGTTACAGTAGACGTGAGAATTATTAAGATGACAGCTCTGTCGTTAAGCAGCAAATTGCTCAAGTTTCTTTCCCCAAACTTAATTTCATCCCACACTACGGCTATACACATAATTACTTTGACAGAGTGGTTCAGAGTGCCGTGCTGCACAAACCAACTACTAGAAGACTATAGGCAGAGAGAGAGAGAGAATTTAGAATTGGATCAAACTTCTATATTGCTTACCTTATATCTTTCCAAGTTAAGGGCTGTGATAAAAGAGAATACTCCATTATCTTCATCCCCCTCTACCTTGACAACACTACCAACGGTGGTTTGTCCTAATATTAAATCAGAAAATCCAATAATATCCCACTGTGTGTCATCTAGGTAGTTCTGCAGCAATGTCTTCACCCCATGAAAATCATCAGGTTTCGGATCAAAAAAGGCAAAGTCTGCTTGAACTTCCTACAAGAAAAGATCAAAACGGTTCATATACAATAATACATATGGATGAATAAGAAAAAATTAACCAATAAAAAATTATTGTAAAAACATTTCAAGAATTAAGATAGAGACAGCCTTACTTCAAACTCTTCGCCACTGGAAGAAGAGTCGGATGATTCACTCCGAGGCTCAGGACTATTCCTAATAAAACCATTACCTACAATTAGAACAAAATGGAATAATAATATTCACTAAAAATTCTGCCGTATCAATACCAGCGCACAAAGAAATGAACTCATTAGTTCAATGAAAAAAATACTACTCAAAGTACGCGCTTACCTTCGTGCTTAGGGTGAGATTTCATTCCTTTCGATTTCAAAATTTGATTCCTCACCATACAAGAAGTTCGAGCAAATGAGGAAAAAGTTAAAGGTCGAGTTCCCAGCAGCTGGCGCTGCTTTGTTGGCCTTCGAGGCATCTTTAGAAAATTGAACAAGCTGATCATCATATCGTTTATGTGAGGCCAATTAATATTCCATTATAACGCTATTGAATTGGGAAATACTATCTAAGATTCACAGTTTAGAAACAGCAAAGTTATCAGCATAAAATGATAGCAACCATATTAAACTAAGTCCTTGGTGATGAGAAGCTATAAATTCTTCATTCAAGCATGAAGATACTAAATGCAAAATATAAATTACCTAAACCTGTATAGATTTCTAATTCATAAATCCTTCAATATCAACAAGCTGGAGAGAGGAGAAAACGATTACTAGAGAGAGACTCTAAAGGAGTGAGAAAGCATCCCTACCTCTTTAAAAGGGTGAAGGTTCAGAACTACACCCCACATTCATGATATAATGTTCTAACCTATATGATACATAAAGTAATAGATGGAGATTGGGGGACTACCAGTAGAAAATCAGTGCAAACTGCTCGGAGTGAGTGTGGCGGTAGCGGCGGCGGCGGCGGCACTGAACTGCTGAACGGGAGAGGGGAGAAGCCGGCGAGAAGAAGAATGAGCACGTGAAAATGGGAGGAAGATGAAAGAGAAGGCACTAGGGCTTCCTCTTTCTATTTTTTTTTTCTTTGTGGTTTTTTTTTCCCTCGTGTTATTTTGATCAGATGGGCTGGACTGAGTTAATGGGCTATTATGAATATATTGGGCTGAATTTTTTTTTCCTTTATTTTCTAATTAATAATATTTAAATGTAAATTATTTTAGGAAAAAATAGATTTTTTACTTGAAAATGTATCCATGTTCATTCTAAATCGGATACTTTCAATTTCATCAAATTATCCATAAATTTAGATAAATGTCGTCATTTCTTTTTCATGATACAATTTATTCTAATCTACCCACTAATTAATTCCAACACAAAAAAAAAAAAAAAAATCTCAATTAAGAGACTCTTCCGTCTTTTTAGAGTTCTATTCTGTGGCCGGTCTTTTCAAAAATCTATACTATATTAAAAGAGATAAAATGGGAAGAATCTTTATCTTTCTATTTTACCATTCATTTTTAATTATATCTCTAACATGTCCTTGACTTAAATGGTTAGTTATTCTTATTTAAACTCACATATCAAAACCTCACGTAGAGAGTAGAGATACATTTTCAACAAACATCCTTTTATTACATATCAAAACCCTACTTAGGGACATGTTCCTCATAAACATCCTTTCAATAAACACCTTTGTGCATGCATTTAATCAATGTGGAAGGGGATTAAAGATTTTATGAGCAATCCATCTTTTCTCCAGACATAAAGGTAACCATCATCTAATGAGTGTAAGTGCTTCTTCAAACCCTTCTTGTGATATTGAATTCAACCATTGAAGAGAGAATGAAGAGACAACAGGGAAGAGGAAAATAATTCTAATCAAGTAAAATATTGTAGGTGCTTATTTTTGTTATATACATTTTTTTTGCCAATTGAGAAATCGATTATGTATTGAATTCAAACGTTGACGAGAGAATGGAGAGACAATGGAGAAGGGGAAAACAATTCTAATTACTCGCGACAAAATCTTTAGAAAAAGAAACATTTTCAATACAATACTTATTTTTTAAGGAACCTTTCATGTTTTCAATATTGAGTTCAACCGTTGAAGAGAGAATGGAGACACAACATGGAAGAGGGAGATATAGAGGGAGAATTTGAGAAAAAGTGGGAAGAAAAGATATTGACGGAGGAGTTAGAAAAATAGGGAGATTTTATTCGTTTAAAATTTTCTTAATTTGAATAGAACAACCATTCATCTTCTCCAGTTTTCAAATCTTATTGTTCATTTAATTGTTATAATCATTATCCTATCATCTTTCTGTTAAGGATATTAAGGATGCCAACACATAAAATACAGTCTTGCCTCTCTACCAAAAGAATAGAGCTTACCAAAGGAATAGGTTGGTTACAACAAAATATCTAACCATTTGTTTTGTTGAGTTATTTTTGCATTCCCAAACTAGGGATTCCATATTGTATAAATACATCACCTATGTACATTTCAATACACAAAAAATTATAAAGGAAAAGTTGGCTTGCCACTATCGTGTACTGTCTGAGTTATCATCTGCCTAATTGAAACTATCGTTTACCTTTTCTGATACTATCGTCTACCTCCTGACGCAATCATCTACACGATATCATCTATTGTCTACCTCCTGGTGCTATTGTCTACACGATATCATCTATCATCTACCTCCTGACTCTATCATCTACACGATATCATCTATCGTCTACCTCCTGACGCTGTCGTCTACACGATATCGCCTATCTCTTGAAGCTGTCGTCTACCTCCCTCAGACGTCATCGTCTACCTCCACCAAACGCTATCATCTATTTTGACGCTATCGTTTAAGTGCTATCATCCACCACGTGAGTCAAGCCATATCCTTCAACCTCACATTTTAACTTGGTATCAGAGCTAATAATGACCACTTTCAATCAAGGAAACCTGGGAGCCATCATCGGCATAGCCAACTTCAGCGGCCCACCCTTGAACCAGTTCCTCAATCAAATAACCTCCATTAAACTTGATCACAACAATTTCCTCCTATGGAAAAACTTGGCGCCAATCCTTCGGAGTTATCGACTTGAATGACACCTGACCGGACAAAAGATTTGTCCCTCAATGTTTCTGCAACCTATAGTTGGTGAGAGCATACCGACTAAATCGACTGGAGCAGAAGTTGCTCCGCACAGCACAGAAGGAAGCTCTAGCAGTGGTGCTTCCAGCTCGTCGACAGCACTTGAGGTAAATCCTCAATACGAAGCATGGATGGCTGTAGATCAACTTATCCTTAGCTGGCTGTATAACTCCATGACACTAGAGGTTGCCATTCAAGTGATGGGATGTGAATGTGTAAAGGATCTGTGGACCAGCATTCAACAACTCTTTGGTGTTCAATCCAGGGTTGAAGAAGATTATCTGAGACATGTGTTTCAAACAACTAGAAAAGGTAATTTGGAAATGGAAGAGTACCTTCGAACTATGAAAATGAATGCTGACAAATTCGAGCAAGCTGGTAGTCCTGTGCCACTAAGAGCTCTTGTTTCCTGGCCACGATCCAAGGGAGAACGGACATGTCGTGGCTTGATATGTAGTCAGAACTTCTCCTGTATGAAAGGAGATTGGAACATCAATCAAACTAAAAGACGATAGTAGGCTTCAACCAAGTTAGTAATGCATTAGTGAATATGACAAACACTAGACATGTCAACCAAAACAACAAGACCAATAGCAGCAATCAGTCTATTGGGGGAGGACAATGAGGTGATGGTGGCCATGGCAGAGGTCGAGGCAGGGGAAGAAACAACAACAAACCTGTGTGTCAAGTCTGTGGGAAGGTGGGACACATAGCGTTCTACTGCTTCAATAGGTATAACAGAGATATTGTTCCCAATTCTCCTTAAAACAAGGGACAACCCTTCCCCAACAACCAGACCAAAAACACATAACCTCACCCAATAGCCTTAGCCACTGCTTATGGAATTAACCCCTTTCCGACAAGACAAGAAAACATGACTGATGCAAATTGGTATGCTGACAGTGGTGCCTCCAATCATGTTACCTCAGACTTCAACTATCTTGGCAATCCAACTAAATACTCAGGTACTGAAGCAGTCACTGTAGCTAATAGTAATACTCCAGAAATTTCTCATGTTGGAACTGCATGTCTGTCTAGTGATGCCTGCAATTTGAAACTGAATGATATGTTATGTGTGTCTGCCATAGCAAAAAATTTAATCAGTATTTCTAAGCTAACAAAAGACAATAACGTGTTTATTGAATTTCACACGGATTACTGTCTTGTTAAAGACAAGGGTATGGGACAAAAAGTAATGAAGGGAATGCTTAAAGATGGACTATATCAGTTAGAGGGTGCAGAAGTCAGCTCGATGTCAGTAGGAAATGGAATACCATCGCAGCAAGTGCACAAGAATAAAGATCTGTCTGCTCTTAGCATATCTTCGAAGCATAGGATGTCTAAGGTTACATGGCATAGAAGGCTTGGTCATCCTTCGTAAAAAACACTAGATTTTATTATCAAAGGTTGTAATCTCCCTATATTATCTAATGAAGAGCTCAAATTTTGTGATTCTTGTAGCTATGGCAAATCGCATTCTTTAATCTTCCCTAACTTTAACTCTAGAGCATCTGCAACCTTTAAACTTATACATACTGATTTGTGGGGTCCAGCGCCTCTTTTGTCTACAAATGGGTACAAATATTATGTTATCTTTGTTGATGATCATAGTAGGTACACATGGATCTATCCTTCAAGGTTAAAAAGTGACACACTAGCAGCTTTTCAACACTTTCTCACCATGATACAAACTCAGTTCAATACACTGATCAAGTCCTTACAGTCGGATAATCGTGCAGAATTTGTCAAGATACACAAATTCTGTCATCAGCTTGGCATTGCATCCAGGTACAGTTGTCCATATACGTCAGCACAAAATGGAAAGGATAAGAGGAAGCATAGACACATAGTGGAGACAGGGCTAACCCTACTAGCCCAAGCACATCTTCCCTTACATCATTGGTGGGATGCTTTCTTATACTCAATTCTGCTGATTAATGGCCTTCCTGCCCCTGTCCTAAATGGACAGTCTCTAATGGAAGTGATGTTAAAAAAGAAGCTCAGGTTTGAGGAGCTTCGAATATTTGGGTGTGCATGTTTCCTCTGCTCGAGACCGTACAATTCACATAAGTTGAGCTCTCACACAGAGAAGTGCATCTATCTCGGTCCGGCTGTTAATCACAAAGGCTATAAATGCCTCAACCCCAGTGGTAGGTTATTCATCTCTTGGCATGTTGTGTTTGATGAAATTGACTTTCCTTGTCAGGTGTCTTATTCAGCTTGCAGACCAGCCAAGCAAGCAATTGCCATCCACCCAGTTTCCTGGCTGCCCCTCAGTCAGGACACACTACACAGTGACTCTATGCCCTTTGCGTCCACAACTTTACCCTTACCAATTGTCAGAACAACCTACACCCAATCACCAGCTAACACCTCTACAGATAGCCCAGCTTTCCCACCTCCTTCCTTTGATCGTCTACCCACTAATTGTGTACCCAACGATCTTTTACCCTCATCGTCTAGTGTCCAGCCCACTGATCGTCTACCCACTAGTTGCTTACCCAGTGATCGCTCACCCAACGATCATTCACCTACCGATAATTTACCCAGCGATCGTTTACCCTCATCGTGTAATGTCCAGCCCACCGATCGTCTATCTACCAATAGTTAACCCAGCGATCATTTACCCAGTGATCGTTTACCCACCACCCACTTACCCACCGATCGTGTACCCTCCGATCGTTTACCACCTAACTCACCATCGCCTACTGCCCAACCCTCCAATTGTTCACCTTCACCGTCTACTGCTTAGTCTTCACCCGATACTGTCCCACAACCTGTACCCGTGTCTATTCATCCCATGATTACCCAGGGAAAGACAGGCATCTTCAAACCCAATATATTGTCCTCCCAAACCCAAAAAGACTAGTCCTTAACTGAACCTACCCGAGTCAGTGATGCGCTCAAAACCACGCAGTGGAACAAAACAATGAGTGATGAATTTTAAGCACTGATGAAAAATCAAATCTGGATTTTGGTTCCTCCGTCACCGTCAATGAACATTGTTGGCAATAAATAGGTATTTAGAATCAAACGAAGTCCCAATGGCTCCATTCTACGCTACAAGACACCCCTTGTAGCAAAAGGCTTCCATCAAAACCCGGGCATTAATTTCTTTGAGGCGTTTAGTTCAGTGGTAAAGGCATTTCCCATCTAGATCGTCAATATCCTTGCGGTATCCAAAGGGTGGCAGCTGAGGCAGTTAGATTTCAATAATGCCTTCCTTAATGGGGTCCTCGATGAAGATATTTACATGTGCCAACCGTAAGGATTTGTTGATCCTTAACTACCAAATCATGTATGTCGCTTACACAAGGCCATATACGACCTCAAACAAGTGCCAAAGGCCTAGAACAATACACTGAAAACATTCAGAATGCTAAGTCTGATACATCTCTCTTCATATATCGGAGCACTTCTGTCTTGATACTCTTATTGGTATATGTTGATGATGTAATTATCATGGGCACCGATCCGCGGGTAATCAACAAGCTTGTAACAGCCTTGGACTCCAAGTTTGCTCTAAAGGATCTTGGCCAACTCCATTACTTCTTTGGAGTCCAATTGCACACTGTCCCCAATGGAGTTTTACTGAATCAGGAAAAGTATGTCGAGGACCTACTTCACCGCCTTGACCTTAGAGATCCAAAACCGACACCCTCTCTGAGTGTTCTAAACAAGCAACTCTTCATCTCCGATGGCACTCCTCTTGACAATCCCTATATCTATCGGAGAACGATTGACACCCTATAGTACTTAACCACCATGAGACCTGACATTACATATGCGGTTAATCATCTAAGTCAGTACTTAAAGCAACTTATGGACGTTCACTGGTAAGCAGTAAAGAGAGTACTAAGATATGTAAGTAGCACTCCACACTTTGGCCTCTATATTCAACATGGGTCCGACCTTTCTGTTTCGGCCTTCTCCGATGCCGATTGGGCAGCCAACATAGACAATCGAAAATCAGTTGCTGCTTATTGCATCTTCTTTGGAGGTAATCTTGTCTCCTGGTCCTCCAAGAAACAATTTGTTGTCTCCCAGTCCAGCACAGAGTCTAAATATAGAGTACTCGCTTATGCCTCTGCAGAAATTATCTGGGTGCAACAACTACTATCTAAGATTGGTGTTAAACATAAGTCAGCTCCAGTCCTGTGGTGTGACAACCTCGGCGCCGGTGCTCTAGTCGTCAATCCGGTGTTTCATGTGTGGACCAAGCACATTGAGATCGACATTCACTTCGTTTGTGATCAAGTTCTCAGTGGTTAGCTTGATGTTCGTTATGTACCATCCTCCGACCAAATTGTTGACTGCCTCACCAAGACCTTAACACACTCACAGTTCTTCCACCTTCGATCCAAACTCGATGTAGTAGAACTACCCTCTCGTTTGAGGGGAGATATGAAGGATGTTAAGGATGCCAACATATAAAATACAGTCTTTCCTCTCTACCAAAAGAATAAGGCTTACCAAAGGAATAGGTTGGTTACAATAAAATATCTAACCATTTGTTTTGTTGAGTTATTTTTGCATTCCCAAATTAGGGATTCCATATTGTATAATTACATCACCTATGTACATTTCAATACACAAGAAATTATAAAAGAAAAGTTGGTTTGCCACTGTCGTGTACTATCTAAGTTATCGTTGAAACTATCGTTTACTTTTTATGATACTATCGTCTACCTCCTGACGCTATCGTCTACACGATATCATCTATCGTCTACCTCCTGACATTGTCGTCTACACAATATCGCCTATCTCTTGAAGCTGTCGTCTACCTCCCTTAGACGTCATCGTCTACCTCCACCAAACGCTCGTCTATCTTTGACGCTATCGTTTAAGTGCTATCGTCCGCTGCGTGAGTCAAGCCATATCCTTCAACCTCACATTCTAACTCTTTCATGTGTGAGTTTTTTTTCCCTAAATGAGTGAAGGCATAATCGATCGAAAGTTGGTCGAGGTGATTGAGAAGAATCACTACAAGAATTTGGACATTTTTCGATGACGAAAATCATCGTCTAAAATTTAAAATACCGTCGACAATCTATCTCGATGGTAAACAAATCGTTGGAAGAAGATCAGAGAAATATAGAGAGAAGATTGAAAAAAAAATAGGGAAGATGGAGAGAGAGAAAATCACAATGTAACTAATTATAATATATTGTTTCTCATTTTATTTGTATTTTCTAATATAAATTTTTTTGTATTAAAATTTATTGCTATAATTACAAGTACGTTAAAATTATTTTTAACTTTCCTTAAATTAATAAAACCAACTAACTTTATAATTCTATTTATGTTGTGTACTTGATACATTAACAATGCAATAATATTTTGATGGAATGTTCCATAAAAAAAATTAAATAGCAAACAAAATATTTTTGTTCTTAATGAGAGATTCATTCAAAAATAATAACAGTAATATGTTTTTTTTTTTAATAGATAGTAGATATTATCATAAATATTAAAAATATTAAACTTTTGAGATTGCATAATTTTTAACCTAGAAAACTAAAAAAAATCTTTGAAACGAAAAAAATTAACTACAACTATACATAAATATCCACAAAATTAGAAGATTCATCACATCCATAATAAATAAATAAATATATATATATATATACCAATACATAATATGTTAAAGTCATGATTCAGTTTATTGAAAGTTTTAGAAAGTTGGTATTCACATAATTTATTAGTTTGCTTTAGCTATATGTTTATATCAAAGTTAATAGGAAAAAGGCACACTACATAAATGCAATCTTTCCTCAATTTTATGGTTAAAATATAATGGTAAAAAAATAAACTATTCAACTTTTTTTAAGGAAAACTATTGACAATGGTTAGAATGTATTGTTATTATCAAATATATTAATTCAATTGATAACACTCCATTTTGACAAAAAGTGTTCAAATGAAATACTGAGTCTATCATATTTTTGAAAAGTTTTAAAGTACAATTAAAACTGGTTATTAGAAAATAAAAAATAATATTCATTAAAAAAAATAATTAGAATGAGGATAAATTTTTTTCCCAAGGTTAAAAATATAAATTATAAGGTGATGATTATTTTATATAATTTCTAGAATTTTTTTTTTGAAATAATGTTTTTTAATAAATAATGACAAAAATAGGGTTGGAGGAAAACAATTTCTAAAAATAGGTGTTTTTGGAAAAGTACGAACAAAATTAGGGTAGTGGAATCATGTACTAATAACGGGCAGAAATGTACGTTATTACAGTACCAAGTTATTAAACAATGAAGGTTAGCGTTAATAAAATATGTTAGATTGCGTCCAAAAAGCATTAAGTTTATAATATTGTGGTCGCATGCGTTCATCGTATTAGAGCAATTAACTCTGGTATTTTTATGCAGAATATGCGTTAACAAAGGGCGAAAAGCGCGATCACAAGAAATCAATGGTCGAGCGCAGTATTACCGCAAGGCTTTGCGGTGATTTGTGTTCGCAAACATCTGCTCAAGAAGGATTGCCGCATAAAGCCGACGCAACTTAGTGGGCGCATCTGGGTGAAAAGCATAATTAGTCACGAAGAGACAGAAAGCTGATGACGGTCGAATCCGAATTAAGTTGACAAGCCGCTAATGATAACATATACATTCAACTTTTCGGTGACAAATATTCGGCACATCAGTCGAAGAATTAAAATCATCTCATATGTGCAATCATAAGAGAGAAGTCGCCTTTCACCCCGAAGCTCTATAAATACCGAAGGCATCCTTCAGAAAAGGGGTTCGATTCAGCCAGTTCAGCAGTTCATAGCTTTAGCCATGTTCAGAGTTTTCTTTTATTTTGAAGGCAGAGCGAGAGAAGAGTAGAGACGCCGGAAGATCGCTCAGGGTAACTTGAGAGAGAACCCGGAGGCGTAGAAAGAAGAGAGCGAGCTGACTCTCGCGAGAGCGAGATTATCTTTTGAACAAGAGTAGAAAAGACAGTGTAAAAGCCTGGGAAGCAAGAGATTATTACCAGACTCTTTATTCTCTTCTTGCATTGTTACTTCAACTTTATATTTATACAATGGAAGTTCTTATTCTACATTTTTTCACTCTCTTAGCATGCATGAGTAGCTAAACTTGTCGAATGGGTTGAGAAGAACTAAGCTAACATGACCTAGGATTTTCATTGCTTGCGATTGTCTTGTTTTATGTTGTGCCTAACTCCCCTTTAGAGCTACTCGAGAGAGAGTCTAAAGAAAGAACCTAAGACTTGAGAGATCTAGGTTAGAATCTAGACTCGAAAGAGCAAGATTAGATCTGCATAAACAAGAGATAGGGACTTAGAGATAAGCTCTGTTTGCCAACACGCATCTCATGCACCCTAGAGATAGGTTATGATATTATGTGGTCGCTTTATTTTTGTGTGTCATTTTGTCATCGCATAAATAAGAATAGAGGCTTATGTGTAGGTCCTATAGACTCATCGCATGTATCGTTGCGTTCTAGCCTTAGAAGCCGTAGCATTCGCATTGAGAAATGGTTTACCATTGTATGTGTGTTGCATGGTAGCATAGCATGAACGCATCTTAGAAAGTGTTAGCCGAACCCTTCTCAACCCGTTCACCGCATACTCATCGCATCTTCCGTTTTATCAACTCTCTTCAAAACTCCGCCGCATTTGTTTATTTTTATTACCGCAAACAACGTTCCCAACAACTACCTGATTTATTTGGTTACCGCAAAGTCTTCTGAGAAATTACCACCGCAAACTGTTTTCCCAAGTCCATGAGTTCGACCCTAGATTTACTAGGGAACTCAGTGGGATTTACACTTAGATTCCACTGAGAAAACTTGATTATTCAACGCATTTTCATCATCGCATTTCATCCATAATTCCACCTCATAAAATAACGCATCATGTATCGAGTACACAATTTCCATGTGGCATACTTGTGTACCCAATACACGAGTACCATTTAATTCAATCAGCTGACCACGTTGGCTGACTGGTTGACCGGTCAAGCGAACTCGTGTACCCGGTACACGATTTGCTTATAATTTTTTTTCTTTTTTTTTAAAAAAAAAAAGTTTGTTGACTATTGTTTTTTTTAATTGTTAAACTTAATTATTAAACTTAATTCCTTCATTATTAAACTTAATTATATATTTAATTTACAATGAAAACATCTTGCACTTATATTAAAAAAAATACCATGATATTAAAGAATATTTACAATTAGTTCTTTAATCTACAATTTGAAAATGATACAATGTGGGATTTAAAAACGACCCCTGGACCTTACTCCTCATGGGGGTTGTCTTCGTGTCCCTCTAAATTAGGCTCACCCCGTTGTCGTTGTCGTCTATGACGAATACATCTTCGATCGGTGTCAACAACATTGAGTCGTCTTGTTTGTTGAATAATACCTTCTATATTGACCAATATTTGCTGACACATTGAACCCAATTCTAGTAAATTGTTATGCACTGAATATTATTGAACATCGCTGATAAAATTATTCTGTACAATAAAAATAAATAAATAGCAGACAATATTCATATCATATATATAGAAAATGTTTGATTTTAAATCTCTTACCATGCAGTAATAGTAAGCGTCGTTAGGTGAGATAAATTACCTCGTGATCAAATTGTACCAGGAAAAGTAGTCGTTTGATACAGCTGGCCCATTTGTTAATTCTCCCTGTGCACAACGATCATGTCGTCCATGCCAATAGGATAAATATTCCGCATGGATTCGATGCCAGTCTTGGTCGTGCTTGCCTCTTAAATTGATCTGGTGTAGTGCTGGGAGTGTATAGGACAACAAAGATATCGTTTGTCGCAAATCGAACTATCTCAGCACACGATTTGGATGATGTCACTCTACTATATGGAAGCATATAAGAGGACTAACAGTCAACCGGATGTCTTCACCATCATGACAACAATCAGGTAAGGATGACCAAATCTGTGTGTATAGCGTCCAAATAACCTGACAAAAAAAAAAGTATACATATAAAATGTTTAAAATATTCATTTATATACATATTTACTACCTAATTGTGCATCAACATGTCGAATATTTTTTTGTACACGAGCAACATATTTGCTGACTGTTCAGAGGCAGCTAATACACCACTCCATCTAAAATTATAAAAAATACAATTACTTTATATTCTTACATAAAATGGTAACGAAATAAATATAGAAATAAAATAATACCTGGCACTAAGTGGACGATGATCTGGAGCCTGTAGTTGGACTTGTGGTGCTATAATTGGAAATTGATAATAAACTCATACTTGTAATAGTATTAGTGGCCCCGCTATTTCCAATACTTGTGCATTGGAAGCCCGACAAAGTTCTCTGTACAACCATGTAAGACATGCACCACCCCACGAGTATGTACTAGCGTGCTCAAAATCAGACAATAATGGGAGGAACATGAGATGCACCAGAGTATTTGACTTGTCAGTAAATAAAAATCCCCCAATAAGCTGCAGGATATATGCTCGTGCGTACCTACGTACACTGATGTCGTCGACATCGGAAGGTAATTCTAGAAACTGTGACGCCAACCAAGGGATACTCAATCTTGATCCCTTCAGATCCTCTGGTAGAATGCCTAAGAGCTCTTCACGAATGTTCTTCCAGTCATACTGTAGTGAACTTGTCAATGGTTGCCCATCCACTCGTAACCCAAATTGTATGGCAACATCCTGCAGCGTAATCGTACATTCCCCACAAGACCGGTGAAATATGTGGGTCTCTGGTCTCCAGTGCTCAACTAGAGCAGTAATAAGGTGTCAATTAAGCTGGATGAAACCAATTTGTGCAACCCTAAGAAAACCTATCCCCTAAACATATGGAATTATGCGGTGATCAAATGGGATAGTATGTTGTGCAGTCACCTCCCTTCTCCGACAACTCAACACTATAGTGGAAGAACTATCCCATACTGTCTGTGAATGATGTGTGTTTTGTTGGTACAATTGTACAGGATTAGAAGGACCAGGCTTCATTACCTAAAAAGTTCAAATTATATTACATAATAAAATCCATGACATAAAAGATACATAAAAAAAAATACAATTACATAAAATAAATTTATTACATAAATTCATTATAAATACATAAAGAATACAAGTACATAAAATATACAATTACATGAAAAATATAAATACATAAAGAATACAATTACATGAAAAATATAAATACATAAAGAATACAAATATATGAAATATACAATTACATGAAAAATATAAATACATAAAGAATACAAATACAGAAATATACAAGTAAGAAAAAAAATACACCTAATGACCCGAAGACGAAAAAACACCTAGTGTACGGTGTGGATAAGCGCGTCTGTTATGTCCTTCTCTTTTACAAATTGTACATCGCACTTTTTGGCTTGCTTCTCTCCAATCTATTTCATTATGAATGCGCATACTTTTTGGCCGACCTTATTCTCTTAGTAAGTCTGCATTTGGACGAACTTCTGTAAATGATAATTCTGGCCAATAATCTGGGTGTTGAATTGGATGGAAGCGGCCTTCATAACAACGCTTGAAATTGGACAATTTGTAACATTCATCAATAAGTGGTAGGTATGTCATATGCATGTAATTACAAACTACAATAACATGAGAGCATGGAATCTTGAATGATTGCCACTTATTGCAAGAACATGTCCCTTCTTTCAAGCTTAAAACTTGGGTGTGATGTCCTTTGTAGGGAGAAATCATACTTATGTCAGTTTGTACTTCGAAAGTTTGACTTTCCCTGTCAATGGATGTCACCGTATGTGCCGATGCTCGTTTTTTCCACCTCTTCAGTTTTTTTAGGGCATATTTTGTATATATGTCCCCACGATCGAATGCTTCACTGATTTCTTGTCTCTGACATTCAAAATACAATATTGTGCGATAGAATATTAGCCTAACCAAAGAAGTAATTGGTAACATTCTAGCACTTTTGAAAACACCGTTCATGCATTCAGTTGCATTGCTGGTCATCCACCCATAGCGGTACCCACCGTCATGTGTCTGCGTCCATTTTTTCAAGTCAATGTCTGAAAAAAATTCAAGACGTTCAGGGTGCAATTGTTTCAATTCTTTCATGCATCGAATGAACTTATGCCTTTGGTGGTTATTTCCGACCTTAAACATCAAATTTTTTAATTGCTTCGATTTGTATTTTGTATTGAAATTACTGGCAACATGGCGAAGACAATATCGGTGGTACGCTTTGGGTTCACTCCAACCAATTTCTTCATTATTAATTACAGCAAGAATGCCCTATATCTGTCAGAAATCAAGTAAATATCCTCTCTTTGGGTAACATATTCATGCAATGCCCACAAAAACCATGACCAACTGAACAAATTCTCACCATCTACGATAGCAAAAGCAAGGAGAAATATATGTCTGTTTGCATCAATAGATAAGGCTATCAATAATTTCCCTTATACTTTCCATAGAGATGAGTTCCATCAATTTGGATTAATGGCCTACAATGGTTGAACCTTTCTCTTGCAGGACCAAAAGACCAAAAAAGTCGTCCAAAAATAGTCATACCTGGCACATTAGAAAGAAGAAAAAACCAATCTGTTCGTGTTCCTAGATTGTAATGAACAACAACACTCAACCAATATGGAAGCTCCGAATATGATTTCTCCCAATCGCCAAACACAGCAATTAACGCTTTTCTCTTGGCTTGCCATACCCGTCTATAATTGACATTATAGCCATATTGTTTTTTAATGGCTTCTTGGAGTAGGGTCATAAGTACTCCAGGATCAGCTCTAACCAAATTTTGAATTTCGATACTCATGAAATTTGAATCCAGCTGTAAATGATCCTGTGTCAATTCTGAAAACAAACATGAGTGTTCTCCTTGAAGTTTTGTGATTTTGAACATCCCATGAGTTTTGTGACGATACGCTCATAGCCTCCAAACACAACCGTCACTCCATGATTTACATTTAACATACCAAAGATCCTAGTTTGATTCCACTACGACAATTTCATAGTGTTTTATCACATAATATTTTTTTACAGCAAGTTGTAAATCTTCCTTGGTATTAAACAACATCCCTTTTTGTATTAAACTACATTTATCTTTCCTTTCTTTCAAAGTAGACCCTGGTTCACACGTTGAATTTGTCATTTCTCAATCTATTTGGGTGAACATTTCCAACGGTACCAACTCAAGATCATGTTCACTACTACTGTCATTTCCAAATCATTCATCAACTTCAACATTAATGTCACTATCTCCATCATTTTCAGGTTCAAGAATTACTAAATCTTCAGGACGTATCGACATATTTATTATGTTTTTTTCAACTGTTATAGTTGACAAAAAAAAATGTTAATATGTCAACCCAACAAACTTCAATTTCTAAGTTTAACCTATAAGATCTAAATATTATACATTTATATCAGACCAAATCTAATATTTATAAATTATATATTTAAATCAGCGCAAACAAATAAAAAAATATAAGATCTAAGATTTAAGATCAGCCTAACAAATACAAACAAATAAAAAAATATAAGATCAGCCCAAAAACATACATAAAACTAGATCAACCCAAAAACATACATATACATACAGATAAAAAAACATACATAAACTAGACCAGCCCAAAAACATACCTAACTAGATCAACCCAAAAACATACAAATAAAAAAAATATAAGAATTTTATTGATCAGCCTAAAAATATACGTAGATAAAAAAAACATACATAAACTCAAGCCCAAAAACATACATATACATACATATCAGCCCAAAAACATACATAAACCAGAGAAAGAATTCAAAAAACATACATATATTTCTAAGTTTAAAATATATTGAAAAACAACTAGAGAAAGAAATATACCACAAAAGCAAGCAAAAATCGATAGCCAAAGAGGTAGATTTCGGTGAGGATCAAATGGAGGACTGAAAATCAAACAAAATCGAAATTTTGGAAGATTTCCGTGAGGAAAATTGAGGATTCGGTGAAATGGAGGCCTCGATGAGAAAAATCAACAAGATTTTGGAAAGTAGAAAGAAAAATAGAGGAAAAAAATCGAAAGCAAAACGTTTCGGTGAGAGGAAGAAATCGGTGAGAGCAAAACGATCGAAGGAAGCCAAACGGTTTCGGTGAGGAAGAAGAAGGGGCGGGCGGACATTTTAATGCGAGGAAGTCGTGTACCGGGTACACGACTTAGGGTAATCATGTATCGGCTACACGATTTCCTAAGTCAAACTTTCATGACTGCCACGCCAGACTAGGTGTGCCAGGTGGCAGGTACTCGTGTATCCGATACATGATTTAGGGATTATCGTGTACTCGTGCCAGGTGGCCAGGTACTCGTGTACCTGGTACACGATTTAGGGCTTATCGTGTACCCGATACACGATTAAGGTATAATCGTGCACCCGGTACACGATTTAAATACCTATTTTTGGGAATACTTTCCCTCCAACCTTATTTTTGTCATTATTTATTAAAAAAACATTATTTTAAAAAAAAATCTAATTTCTAGTGAAAAAAGATTCACTATATTTTTCTTCCAAAATGAAAAATGCATTTTTATTAGTTTAAACATAAAACATAATATCCTTTTATGAAAATAAGGTTAAAATAATATCAAATTATGATATAAATAAACTTTAAACAAAAATTAAACACTCTCTTTTCTATGAATTAAGGTTGTGTCAAAAACCATTTGAAAAAAATCTGGTTTATTTTCCTTTTGTAAAAAAATTAAACAGGTTAAAATCACTTTTTAAAACAACTTTAAAAGCAATATCCTTCTGACTTTTAGATTTTTCTAAAATCATGTAGTACTTTAAAAAGAAGATTTATTTTATATATTCATCTATTTTTCACCTAATCAAATTTATTTGCTATTTTTTATGAGTTAAATGTATCGTTTTTTTTAAAAGTATACCATATTCATTTTTTAGATAAAGCTATTTTCCTTGATATTTAAAAATTAATATATAACAAACAAAATTTATCATACTAAATATTTATTTAAAATTTTAAATTACAAAAAAAAAAATTGATTACAAATCTATTTTAGTTATTATTATATCTAAAATACGATATTTTTGTATTTATTTACTGGACACTTTAACCTACCTTTTCAAGTTTAAACTTAAATTTACCAAATATTATTTTACTTCTTTTGACGATTGATTTTTCTAAAAGCACATCTCCGAATAATTATTTTAAAAGACAATCCCAAATAGAGCCTAAAACTATATGATTTCAGGTATACCTCTATAGTTATACAATACCAAAATATTAGCGTATTTATTTTGAAATTTAATTACAAACACAATTTTTACTTTGTATTAGATATAATTCTTTTAATGAATTAAAAAATGATAATATGAAAACACTAAAATAAAATTTATTACATTAGTAACTTTTAAAATAATATAGTAATTATAACAAAACTACGTAATATTTATAAATACTAAAAGTTTGTGTATATTTTAAAATTTTTAATTCAAACAACCAGATTTTACATGCATTGCACGTGTTTCTTAACTAGTAAATATATAAAAAGCTATAATGTATATTGTGATTTGTAATGAATGATCTCTATTAGACTTGTTTTAAAATATTCACAAATTTACTTGGACAAAAATAATGAATACTTAGGATCTTTTTGACGTAAAATTCAATTTTTAGTTAGATAGATGACGTTTTAAATTTTTTAAAGTGTCAACAACCTATGAGACACAAAAGTAAAAGTTTAAATTAAATGTTTTCTAAAGTTTAGATACATCTTTTACAATAGGGAACAAATGCAAATATGGCATTCAAGTCCAAAATATTAGAATATACAACACAATACAAAAAAATTTGCAAGTACAATGAAATTTATATCCAACTACTCTCGAGAGTCTATTAGACTATATATAAGAATCTATCATTGATAAATTTTACTATATTTAGAATTCTTTAAAACGTTGTTATACACTTAATTAATATCTCTTAAAGTGCTACAGATTGTAATTATCCTTATAACAAGGTTAAAAATTAAAGAACTAAACTTATAATTTAACCATTATTCAATTAAATTTGAAGGTAAAAAAAAAATAAAACTGAAATGTCCCACCTTTTATTTTATATCATTGAGTGAGTAGAAGTTAAACATTAATGCTGCTTTGGATCGGTTTGCCATTCTTGAGGGATTGGTTGTGTTTTCAAGGATCATTTGGGGTGTGTTAGCCTAGTCAGGTTTAAGTTCATTCCTAGATGATTTGATTGAGCATGATTAGCTTTCGGTTGAGTTTGACTGTATATAGGTTGTTCATTTTCTCAATGGGATATCATGGAACCTTTTGGAAATAAGAAAGAAATAATTTTCACTAATATATTAGATACATTAATCAAATAGTTATTTAAGTAGAATTAAAACAATTAAAACATACTTCAACATATAAGATATATTGGAAGATAATGTTTAAATAATTTGAGAGGGTCTCAAATTGCGTGGTTATGATATGGGAAAATTTGTAATACTAAAACAATTTTCTATACCACCTCTATTTAATGAATGCCAATATATATATATATATATATATTATTTAAAAAAATGTGTGGGCATATGAAATAAAATAATATACTATTAAATGACATTCAAATATGGAATAAATGAAGTATGTACTATGATAGTATTAAAAAAATTTCCTTGTGATCTCTATAAATAAAGCTTTGGGTTAAATATAAAATCATTTTATTTCTTTTAAGAAAGAAAAAGGTGACATTATATCTCTAATATTTTCCTCTCTTAAAAGAAATACACACACCTTTAGCTAATTTGATTCTATGTTAGTTCTTATAAGGGAAAAAAATCCACAACCAAAGATGTCTTGGGCAACTAGATGAGTGAATATAATTTTTTTTTCTTTTTTTGACAATTTATAAGGGTGAAAAATTGAACCAAGAAACACACACCATTAACTAATTAAATTCTATGTTAGTTCTTTAAAAAAAAAAAAAAAAAACCCACAAGTGAAGATTTATTGGGCAACTTGATAAGTGTGAATATAAGTATTTTTTTTTTTTTTTTTTTTTTTACAAATGCACGATGGAGAGATTGGACTTCTCTTCAAGGTTGATAGTACAAGTTCATGCGAGTGAAACAAGAATGGATAGTCCTTTAGAAAAGCATGTTAATTGATTTCTAAATTATTTCTTATTTTTCCATTATGGTTTTCGTCTTTTAAAGAAATACTTGAATTTCTAATGAAAAATCTAAAAACAAGAACACACAATTTTGAAAATTATTGACTTAGTTTTCGAAAACATTGGTGCATAGAATCTTATGGGTGGAAATTGTGTTTATAAACTTAATTTTAAAAAATCAAATAATTATCGAACGAAATCATAGTTAGAGGTGTTCAAAAAACTCGATAACCCAAAAAATCCAATCAACCCAATCCAACCCAACCCATATTTAGTTGGGTTATCAACTCATTTGGTGCGTTGGGAATTCAATTTTTATGAGTAGGTTGGTTCGTGGGTTCACTTTAAATAACCTAAACTCATTATTAATTTTAAAAAATATGTTTGTTCTTCTTATGATACAATTATATATGAACTCTTTTCAAATATAGAAAAATGAACCAAAATATTTATAAAATATAGCAAAATTTTAGAATTATCAGTGATAGACACGTCTATCACTGATAGTTCTAAAATTTTGTTATATCTTATAAATATTTTCAACAGTTTACATTTGAAATAATTTCTCATTATATATACATATATTTATTTTAGTTTTATTTAATTTCATTATTTTCTTTGGACAATTTATTCTTCAACAATCCCTAAAAATGATTTTTTAGCACTGTAGAAAGAAAATTTTCACAAATTAAAATTGAATTGTTAATCTTAATTCAATATATGAAAATAGCTAAATAAAAATTTTACTTATTTTTAGAACAAAATTTAAATAAATAATCCGAGTAACTCGAACCAATTCAACCGAAATATTTCATGATGATTTAGTTGAATTAGGTTCATTATTTAATGAAGATTGTTAGGGACGAAGAAACTTAACAATTAGATTGCATCTAAAGAGTATTTCAATCTAAACCACAAACCAATCTACGAACACTCCAAGTCATAGTTCGTAAAACCTTGATTTTGTATTTTAAAGTTGAATTCACATGTTTCCTGGGAAGAGATGAATACCATTATAGAAAAGCTTACGAGAATACAAGTACAAATTTAAAAAACTGGAAAAAAAGTGGTTATCAAATGATTGGATATCTCTCTCTCAGTTTTTAAACATGTTTAAGAACCGACCAAAATCAAATCAAACCGATGTAAAAAACCAAAATAGAAAAATAAAAAAAAAAATACAAATTTAGATGCTGGTGGGCTGTCAAACTAACTAGACTTTGTTATGATTCCTTGAAAAAAAAAAAATCGAGCACATCAGTTCAGTTGTAACTTTCATCCAACAAGCAATAATGTAGTGAGCAAACAAAGAAACAAGAATAATATAGACGTAAACCATTAATTTAATTTTATGAGTTGAAGGAAAATGGTTGAGTTTGGAAGAGGCATTTTTACAAACAGTTACCAGTCATAATCTTCAGGCTTAGCAAATGGGTACTTCAAGTATGCATTTTTTATCTGTGATGGTTCTTGGGGTGTCGACCATGGATACTTCATCGATGGATCTCGCGGAAACTTTCTGAAGTTCAAAAATGGCGCCCACAATAGAATCCTGCAAAAATTCAACCAATAATAACTTCTAGCGTATAATTTACTGCAAGTTCAGAAGTCGAAATCACTCACAAATATGTCTTTAATCATTCAAAATTAATATGTGTTATAACTGAAAAATCGAACTATGTGTAGACCACTCACAAAAGTGATTTTGATGTTTCAAAATCACTACTTACCCAGGGAAGAAGAGAAAGACACACATGAATTGGAGGTACATTTCCAACAAGTTTCTTCTATACCATCTTATCCTCAGCCAGTTCATGATGATTGGCTGCAATATTCACCAAAAAATTAAAAAACTAAAATGTTCCCTTTCGAAATCAATTTAATTAATTAATCAATCAATAAGTTTAGAGAAAGAAATTGGTAAAATTAAATTAAATTATATTCTTACAGGAAAGACGAGGAAGTAAAAGAATCCAACAATGCCTAATTGTGCCAAAATCCAAGTAAGTGGAACTTCATGGTTGTTCTCTCCTGTTACTGCATTTGCTGCCTCCCCAACCTGTTATTTCAAACAACATTATATTGCCCCCTAATATATATATACACATATATATAAACCTTTTCAATTTTATGAGCTGAGTTTGTAATCTAATTACATTTTCGCTATAAATTTTGAAAACATATTCGCATAGTATTTTTTTTATAAAAATTATAATTAACAACCAACCAGAAACTAAATTAAGGATTTCTTGAAAAAAAATAGGTCAATTGAAAGTATATGGATTAAACAAACTGTCGAAGCAATTAAGTATATTGAAGCCCAACTAAAAGGCATCCAACAGAATCAATGCACCCAAACTATAAACCCAAAATAATGAAGAATATTAAATTAACCTTTTTATTGAGAAAACCAGGGATAAAATTAAAAAGGAAGAAGATTGCTTACAGTGGCTAAAATGGCAGCAAGTTGAAGAGCTAAACTTGTTTTCTTTTGGTGAAGATAGCCAACGGGATCTTCTTTGATGCTTCCCACAACCTCAAACTACACCAAAAGAAGAAAAAAAAAGTTGAGAGAGATAAAGTAGAGAGAGAAAAACAGAGAGTGAGAGAGAGAGAGATAGACATTTTTGAGCTTTGAATTGGAGGGCAAATTCAAATTGTGAAGCTTAAAGGATGAAGAGAGAGAAGGAAAGAGGGTTTTGGAAGAGGAGAGAGAAGGCAAGGCCTTGGGGATGTGAAGGCCAAGAGAGCAATTCATATTCAAAAAACTCTGTTCACTCCTACAACTCAATCATATTTCATTCCCTTTTCCTTTTTCCTTCTCTCTCTCTTATCTTTCTTTCTTTCTTATCTTTTTCTATGGCCACACAAGAACACACTGGAAAATTACTTCACTTAAAAAGGACATATCCGCAACTACTTATACTTGGCATGTGCCAGTCGTGCAAAATTTGGGAAAACAAAAAACTCAACTCCACATTAGAAAATTTTCAAAATTTCTACGCTAATACGGTAACTATACTTCTTTTCTTCGCACTATAAATTTGTTTTCTTCAATGTCAATGATGAAGAGATTAAAATCCGTGCACCTTTCTAATTTGCATTTCATATTTACAAAAATACAGAGAAATATAGACATATTTTAATTAAGCATGTTTTACTATGAATAAAATTAAGGAGAAAGAAAAGACCTTTGACAACAATTTTTTCAATCTTCTCAAATTCTTCATTGTGATCACAATCCCTACAACTTTCCCCAAATCTTGAACAAGACATCACAATAAGATGTTCTCCGCTATTCTCTGACAAGGAAAAGGTTTATGGGAACCTCTTTTGGAAGACAAGGGAAGAGATTTTCAATTTTTTTACAGAGAAACTCTTTCTCTGCAATTTTATAAGAGTGGTGAGAGATTGAGAGAGAAATGAGAGTGAGTGTTTAGTGTTTTTCCAAATGAAGAACGCTTTTCGTATAACAAGTGAGGGGAATTAACTCATTTCCACTCACGTTAACTCCCCTATAACTACAGGTAGGGATGTCTATTTACCCCGCGGAGACCCGCCTTGTCTTGATTAGACAGGGAATGGAAGAGGGAGCGAGGATAATTTTTTCCCCGTTATTCCTCGTCCCTGTCCCTGCCCCTAGTTCCTCCCTCGTCCCAATGAATATAGTATATAACTATATTTATATAATTATTATTATTATTATTATTTTATCTATATACTTTTTACAAAAAATGTGGTATAAATAGTTAGTTATTTTCTAATTTTCATTTTAACATTTTCCTACTTTAATATATTTATAAATTGTTTTAATATTTAAGACTTTCTACCTTAAGTTATAAATGTTGTAGTATTTAAATAGAAAGTTTGACTATGATATTGTAATATTTAAATTTCAACTTTTAAAAATTATGGATTAAATTATATTTTTACACGTATAATAATATTGTTTTTATAATGATTTTTTATACTATTTTCTTTGAATGAAAATTTTATTGGAAATAACTAATTTTATTTGGTTGAGAATAAACAAAATTACTAACAATGAATATATTTAAAAAAAAGGGAAATTTTCCCGTGAGGAATTCCCGCCTCGATCCCCGTGGGGAATTTCGCGAGAAGAAGGAATGAAATGGGGGGACCTTCCCCATCCTTGCCCCACCCTATGGACATCTCTAGAGGCAGGAAAGTTATTATTTAATTTAATAAATTAAATCAAACTAAATAACTATTAATTGGATAATATCATATATTTGATTGATATTACATTTGAATTATATTCAAATGTATTTTTCTCTCATAAACTATAGTTTTAATATGATTCTCATTCACAATACATTTAACTTAGAGTTTTAATATGAATCTCATTAATATTATTTTATATTTGAATCTTATTCAAATGCATTATTCTCTCAATTCTCATATTATATAGCTTAATTTTGAATCTTATTCAAAATAAACTTTATAATATAATGTATCTTCATACATTTTATTATACACTATATTAATTGTATCATATACAATTAACATAAGTTTTCTTATGATTTGAACAATTCAAATTCTTCCAAAACTAAATCATCTTGAGCTAGCAGAGGAACTTAATGGACCTACAAATTAGAAACTCCAATAATACAAGATTAATTAATTTCATAACTCACTCAAGATTGAGATCGAGTTACCTATGGTCATCTTATGATATGCTAATCTCTTCAATCAACGGTGTTATAAAGAGAGACTAATCGATTTGCAGTCCGATCTTATACAAACTTGTATGTGATATCCCACTCGCATGTCTTCACATAAATGATTTAGATCAAATTATTTGTAATACTTACAATTCTTGTAACATTTATAAAGTGAGTCATATCCGTAGTGTCACTATGATAAGACACCTAACCTTATCCATATATTACAAATCATTTAGGTTATTACTTGATCATGATCCAACTGTATGTCTACCACATACTATTCAAGTTACATAAAAATAACCTTGGATCTTAGTTTATTGGATTGAGTTGCACTAGTATAATCAACAAATAAAACAACTCATTATTTTATTAAATAAATGAATTTTGTTTATACATTACAAACCGTGAGGTTTAGGGCACAAATCTCAATAAGTGGACTCTACACTAATGTCAGTGGATCTAAAAAAATATTCTATTACTACTATAGTAAATATTACTTCACGTAATTAAATAATTCATTTATTTCGTGGACCTCACATAATTCTTAAATTCTATTTTTGTAGCAAACAATGAATAGAGCCGGTATGGAAATTTTTTCATACTACCGTACTATTAGAAATTTTCTCGTGGATCCCACCTTATTTTTAAAAACATGCCAACGTGACACGCAATAAATTTTGTACTCACCTAGTATAGGAAATTTTCTCATAACTAGAGTATAAAACTCCCTTTATTCACTATAATTTTTCTTTTTATTTTATCAATCTTAGAATTTCTTTAACTGAGTTCATTTTAACTTTGGAGTTTACATTCCACTCGTTCGTTAGAGTTCTATTCTAATGGTGTATTTTCTTTAACTTTTCGAATGTTTAATTGTGAAAATAAATTATTTTGAGAAAAATTGAAATATTTGACACTCAAAATAGTTTTTGAATACTTTTAAGGTATATTTTAAATAGTTTTTATAAAAGAATTTAAGTAAAAATGATTTTTTTGAAAAACATTTTTTTTCTCATCAATTCAAAATAAATATCGTAACAAAAATCAAAGGTGAGAATAATTAGTTTATTTATCACATTCTATCTACTAGTTTAAATAAAAACCAACCAAGTTATTATCCAAACCTAATAATTTTAACAAAATTTATGCACTAAGAAATCAGTGCACAAGATCAAGCTAAGAAAATCTATGACCCAGATGTATCTAAAAAATCTCTCTTAAATCTCATTAATTTCAATCCGACAAAGTAAAAATGTCAACACTTATCTAATAATAATTGTCCAATTTGATAAAATCAAAACCTTATTAAACTTTGACTCACTTTGTCAAGTATAAAGACAAAAATGAATGGTCTTCACTTTTACAATTTTACATTAAATTATAAGGAATCGACAATCAAAGATGAACATAAAATATAAAGTAGTAGAGAAATGACACAAAGATTTGCATGGTTCACTAATAGTGTTAATTACATCTATGGGCAGAGAGAGCAATTTTATTATTAGAGAGGAAAAATTCAGGTTATAGATCAAAAGATACCTCTAGGTTAGAGAGTTTATATAACACATTTGTCCAAATTCTAGGGCAAAAATCCTAAACAGTACAAATGGTTGGGGTTGATGCCCTAAATCTCGTGGGTCTTATAGTTTGTAATTGTAATGTACAAACGATTTGTTTATTTAATAAAATCTGAGACATTTTATTCGACATTTGGTAGCATTAACCCACAAAACCAATAAACTAACATTCAAGATTATCTTCTGTAGCTTAAACATGTATATAGAGACATACAAGTGAATCATGTTTAAATGATAACATAAATGATCTATAGTAGATGGATAAGGTTGGATACCTTATCCTGGTGACACTATGAATATGACCTACTTTGTAGATGTTACAATTGTTAAGTGCTACAAATGATCTGATTCTGGTCATTTATGTAGAGACATGTAAGCGTGGGGATTCTATACAAAAGGGTTTGTATAAGACCAGACCATGAAATAAATGGTCTCATTATATAATTCTGATAATAGTAGAGACTTACATTTCACCAGGATGACCATAGGTGACATGACCTGAATTCTGAGTGAGTTATAAACTCCTGCCTATGAAGGCGGTCTTTTAATTTATATGGGTGAGAGTGGCCAAATCACCGACTCAATAAAGCCTCCCATTTTAGGGATCCATTTGATTGAGGAGCTGGGAACATAACTACACAAAACGAAATTCACTCATTCCCTAATGTCGGGATAAGTAGATAAATTGCTCTCTTAAGGGATGATTTCAGGGCTTGAACAATGTGGCACTACACCCTCTCTTGGCCCGGGCGAAGTTTGGTCATAGTTGGACTATGACTTATTATTCATTAGAGGGATCAGTGGTACTTAAGGGAGTTAGATGTAACTATAGGGGAAAAATAGTAGTTTTGGACCAACTGTACTTACGAGCAATTTGTGAAGGGTCATCGTACTGTTGATTGGTTATATCCAATGGACACAGAAATATGTCTGTAGTGTGAAGAGTGCAACTGTCAGTCTTTAGTGGAGTGACTGACAGTTAATAGAGCTTCAATCTACGAGTCCATAAGGTCCCCTTTATAGCTTAACTGAGATTATTGAGAATTAATTTTGGATTAACTTGAATTGTTCAAATTAATTGAGAGAATTAATTATATATGATATAATTAATTTAAATTAATTATATGTGATATAATTAGAATAATGTATTTGATACATTATAATATAAAGTTTATTTTAGATGAATTAAATATTTGAATATGATTCAAATATTAATTATATGGATTGGATTCATATAATTAAGTTTAGTATAAATGTGGTTTATATTAAATACCACAAATGATTGAAAGAATTAAAAATTATAGGTTGTATTGTATTTGATACAATAAGATTATGTGTTATGTTTGATAGAACATATAATTCAATATATGATAAGGTAGCTATCCTATATTTATTAGTTAAATAATTTATTTTTTATTTTATTTGAATTCTAATATTGGGAGGAGTCTTAATTCTCTCAGTTTGTGGAATTCAGTTTTTACGTACTTCATTTTCTTCACAGAAGATTTATAAAGTCACTCTCTGTGCTTTTTTTTTTTGTGTGTAATTTGATCGCCAAACACATTCTCCCAGAGAAAAAATTCCATCTCAAATTTCTTCTCTCCCTGTTCCAAAAAGTAGCAGAGCCCACACCTCCTCCCAATTCTCAACCCCTAAGGAGAATACAAGAGGTTCACTAGTGGTGGTGTCCATATTGGGTTGCAGTTTTTGTTCGAGTTCATTTGGAGAGTTCATAAACAGATTGAGGAGGGAATTCGTGAAGAAACTGTTCTTTAAGGGTAAGCATTTTTCTACCCGCTCCTCTTATCTGATTATTTTCTAAAGCATGTTGTAATTTATTGTTAGAATGCATGATTTAGGGTTTGTAATTTTAGTTTTCTGTGAAAATTGGGAATTGGGACCGATCCCGCTTCCACAGTGGACCTCACGATTCCATTAATTGGTATCAGAGCGGATGTTTTTTTTTTTTTATCCCAATTCTAATTTTTCTAGAATTGAATTTACAGTTAATGGTAGGTTCTATATATTTACTGCATTTATAGTTGATGAATGTATGTGGAATATAATTGCTTTGCAATTTTGGATGTTTTGTGATTTAACTGTTGTTTTATTTCATTACTTTATAAATTGGTTTGTAAGGGCCCGGTGTTTTGGACATTTATTTGCAATAGAGTCTGTAATTCCATTGTCTTGAGTCGTTCGTGCTGGCTCTAGTGATTTCTTGAGAAAGCGAGACCCAAATCGGAGGAGAAACGAAGCTAATCGTAACTGTATAGTGGGCGACTGTACAGTAGCGTTGAAACGCTACGATATGGCAGATAGATCAATTTTTTTGTAGCGTTGCAACCGCTCTGAGATGGAAAAATGAACCGATTCACAGGTGGTTCGATCCGTGGCTCAGCTGATTCGCGTTTGGTGTGCTTGATTTGAGTGGTTCGCGAGCGGTTCGGTTCATGCTGTTCAAGGCACGATTCGTTTGTTTTGAACCGGTTTGACTATTATTTGTAATAATTAGTTTTTAAATTAATCAAATTAATTTAGATGTTATATTGATTTAATTAATGGTTTAAGAGTCCAGTCTCAATCCATAAATTATTGCTTAAATTATGCATTTGATGTATGGTTTAATTTTATTTATACATGTCATAATGTATGCCATATAGTAAAATCCCACCATAGGTTTTGCATTATTCATGTATCATTTATATTATAAATATTATAATATACAGTTGCATGATTTATTTTTGTAGTATGTCCATGCATCATATAATATAAATGTTAATATATGCTTGTATGCATTAATAACATAGCCATGCATGATTTATATTATAAGGGTTATAATTATAGTTTGGATGTATGGATGTATGTATGTTATTAATTATTTCATTACTTTGGTATATAAATGTTATGTATGTTTAGTAATGAAATGGGAATTGCATGATGCATGACACTACTTTAGATAATCTTATAATTTTTATAATTTTATTAAGTATGTCATTCGATGCAATATATGGTTTTAATTTGTTTCATTTATTTTACAATTGTTATAATTAAATGAAATTAGAAATTAAAATCAATAATTCAGAATTGCATGTAAATTTAGGTTCAAATCATTTTTTTAAAAATTAGTTTAAAAATATGATTCACATAGACCTAAGATCACAAAATTTATAATGAGATTAGAAATTAGTTTAATCTTTTAATCAGTTTAATAGGATTAAATTGATTTTAATTAAAAGATTAAAATTGTAGCAAACGTATGTATAAGGGACTTTTTGTCTAAGGCTAGTTCTGTCTAGGTTGGAGTATTTAAGTTATCGGAAACAGAACACCCCTACCTGTGAACTAACCTGGAAAGGTGAATTAAATAGATTTGCTACAAGCATGCAATTATTGATTAAAGTTTATTAAAATATTTAATGAACATTAATCAAAGTTGTTTAACTATACAAAGTAAATATTACTTTTGGGCAAATTTAAACAATCACTTAATAAAATAATTAGCCATATTTTTCTAAGTTAAATTAACCCTAGGTAAAACACTCAGTGGGAGAAAAATTAGGTATATAATACTTTATTTTTTCTTTTCACGTTTCTCCCTCAAAATTCACACCGTGAGATCTATACTCGTCCTCAAGGCACCTTTGCTTGTGTCCCCCTACTGGTGGTGTTTGTATAGGTCAATATCAAGGTGAATGAAGAGAGTGTTTATAGTAAGTGGAAACGGGACGTGTGTCAATACATTTCACGGTCTCTCTCATTAGTTTGTAATAACTTTTCATGCTCAACCTCGAGACACTTTTGCTTGTGCTCCCCTACGAATGGCATTTGCATGACTCTTTACTAAAATTCCAGAAATGGATATGATTATTTTATTTTTTATTCCAATCAGTTTTTCCCTACGGTTGGCTCATTAGGGCGGAACTCTAGAATCTAAAATGAGGGGTTACACTTACAAGAAAATTTTAAGCTAGTTAACCGTTTCTAAACCAAACAATGGTGACTAATAGTTACAGTAACAAGAAATTGTTCTGTATATTGATTGAGATGGTCTCATTTCGGTGAAGGGGTACTTGATCACTCTACGGTGGCTTTTACCCTGCTTCACTGAAACATCATTACAAAATAGATGTCACATAGGGTGCATTAAATTATTTTGCTAAATTTGATTGGTTTTTCAAAATGGGTAATGCTTGAATACTAATATAAATAAAGTGTATGTTTTAGCAAATTTACAAAATAGACTTCTGCTACTTTAAACATGCTTGTCGCCGATAAATTAACAGGCGATAATTACATCACCTGAAAAAACATGATTAATACAGTTCTAATCATTGATGACTTGAGATTTGTCTTGGTGGAGGAATATCCTCCAATACCAGCTCCAAATGCTTCTTGAAACGTTTGGGTGGCATACGAGCATTGGATACAGAAAAATAAAAAGGCCTGAGCGTATATCTTTACAAGCCTTTCTAAAGTCTTGACCAAAAAGTATGAGCTCACAATCACCCGTGAGATCATGGAATCTCTACCTTGGATGTGCAGACAACCGTTCATTCAGCTTAGGAATGACACTTTTAAATACATCTTCAATGTCGGTGTGCAAGAATGGGCATCTATTCGAGAATATATTCTCAACATGATGGTCCACTTTATGTGGTAGAGATGAATGGGTCTATCATCGATGAGGTTAGTCAAGTTAGCTTCATCCTAGAAATTTTACCTGAAAGTTTCTTGTAGTTTCGTAGGAATGCTGTTATGAACAGGATTGACTACAACCTGACTACCTTGCTCAACGAGCTACAGACCTTCCAATCCTTAATAAGGAACAGAAAGGAGAGGAAAATGTTGCCTCGTCTTCTAAAAAGTTCTTCAGAGGTTCAATCTTAGGAACTAAGTCTGTGCCTTCTTTTTCCGGTATCAAAAAGTGAAAGAAGAAGAAATGTGGAAAGGGGAAAGTTAGCTCACCCGCTACTGTCCATAAGAGGCAAGAAGGTCAAAGCTGCAAAGGAAATTTGTTTCCATTACTACCAAGAGGGACAATGGAAGAGGAATTGTCCCAAATACTTGACAGAAAAGAAAAAGGCCAAGCAAGGTAAATATGATTTGTTTGTTTTGGAGACTTGTTTAGTGAGCATGATAATTCAACTTGGATAATAAATTCAGGCGCTACTAACCATGTTTGTTATTCATTTCAGGGAATTAGTTCATGACGGCAATGATCGTTTAGCTACTGAAGCTCAACGGCGATAAGAACAGAGGCTGATTATCTGGAACTGCAACTCGACCTCTTCGCTTGTTTCTTCGATTTACAACTTAATTTCAACTCTAATGACTCCAAATCAATTACAGACTCTTGCAAACACATTAAAGCACATCAAATAAGAGCCGATTACAAATTTAAATGAGAAATTAAAGAGAATTAAATAGCCAAAACTCAAAAAACCATATCAATGCACTAGTTTCATATTTCTCATATAAAACACCCACCAAACCAAAATTAAATCGAATTAAATGCTTATTTGATGCTTTGATACCAATTTTATGATTGTATCAACAGTAGCGGAAGCACAATGATCATCTAAGCACTCAAATTCACTAATTTTGACAAAATATAAATCATGCTTTTGCATAAAAAAAAATGAATTTCAAGATATACCTCTTATAGAACTTCTTCAAAGCTCCTTCACCAGCTGCTATCTTCTCCATATCTTGTTGTAGACCACCTCAAGATCTTCCCCACTATTCTCTTGGTGCTCTAGATTGAGTTGTGGGACTCAAAACAAGCTTGAATCAAGGGTAGAAGGAGAAATGCTCACTACAACAATCTTATTAAAGAACCTTTCTTCAAACCGAATTTTCTCTAAAATTCTCTATGGATTGCATGCCTAATTTTCATTCCAATCTCTTCACTATATTACAAATGAACATGCAAAGAGGAGTTGCATGAGTTGCAGCTCATCCTTGGAGAAGATAAGGCCAAGATATTGCTTCATGTGTGAGCTACTTAGGTAATGGATAATGGAAAAACGTTTTTTTCCATCTTACGTGTTTTTGGTTCTCCAATTTCTCAATTTTATCTAAAAATCAAATTTTGATTTTATAAAATATTTTGATTTTAAAAATGAAAATTTAATTAATTTCATAAATTAATTATTAAATAAAACTTAATTAATTTAATATCAAATATTAAATTAATTTGAACACATATCCATCTTTATATATTTAAATCATATTTAAATATATAAATTCTCCTATTTCGTTTAATTCTAAAATTAAACATAATTATATCTCATATAATTACTAAATCCCTTAATTCTAATTTGAACGTTTCAAATTAATTTATCACGCTGTTCTAGAGAAAATCCGTTACGAGCTAGTAAGGGGACTTCGTGGCACTACAGATCATGGGCTCCAACGATCCGAGATTAATTGGCTAAACTCATTAGACCAAATTAATCCTCATTCATTAACTAATGGGTCATTCCACTAAAGCCCATAGTTGCACTCCCCTCACTGTAGATATATTATGTCTACATGATTTAACCATAATTAGCAAGTCGACCCTTCACAGGTTGTTCGTAATAACAGTTGGGTCAAATATTTGTTTTACCCCTAAGATTACGTCTTATTTCTCAAGTCTCTATTGATCCTCTAATGAACAATTGGTTTGTGATCCAATCACTAAACTAAACTCTCTCAGCCCAGTGAGAGGATGGGGCCCCTTGTTCAAGACCTGGATTCAGTACTTGAGAGAACAACCTTTCTCCTATCCTTAAATCGGGTAGGCATAAACTTCGTCTTGCACCCTATATCCCCTGTCATCTATCCGGTTTTACCCCTGAAATGGGAGTCTTATTGAGCCCACGCTGTTGAGCCAACCCTCATGCAAATCTAAGAGCAATCCTGGATAAACAGGAGTTCATAGTTAGCTCAGGATTAAGATCGAGTTACCTAGATCATCTAGGTGAAATAGTCAGTCTTAAATAGTAAACAACGTTATAAAGTAAGAGTGACTTATTTCTTGATTCTGATCTTATGCAAACTCATTGCATAGGAGGCCCCCACTCCTCATACATAACATGTACGAATTAGGATTATCATATGTAGCACTTTACAACTCTTTGTAAAAACTACAGAGTAGGTCGCATCCAATGGTGTTACCAGAATAAGGTACCCAAACTCATTCACGTACCATAGATCATTTTGAATATTTACTCAAATCCGATCCACTCTTATGTCTCTACATAAAGTTTAAGTACTCATACAATAGTCATGGGTCTTGGTTTATTGGATTTAGACTTTCATACAATTTATGAGATCAATAACAAGTATATTGATAATAGAAAATGTTTATTATTTTACAAACTGCGAGTTTTAGGACATAAAACCTAACAATGGTCCCACTTGGACTAAAACTCCAGTGGATCAATATATACGAATATATACATGTTTCCATTCACCCTTAGATTATAACACTTATAATAAAAGGATGATGCATGATAATGCTCATTGCATGCAAAATATAACTCTTATATTTCATGATACATGCGCATGCTTTCATGTAATTTCTTCATGCAATATTATAACATTTATAATACATGATACATGAACAATTGCACAACCTAAGGTGGGTTTTAAACTATATGTCAAATACATTGTCATATAAACACCATACATCACATGTATAATAAACAAAAGTTGATGAACCAGGTAGAATTGCCTCAAATCCACAAAAATTAAAGCTAACTATTACAAAACAAGGAGTCTCCGGTTCAAATAGGCGAACCGGGTCTTGAACTGTTTGGGCGAAACAACGTGTCTCCAACCATCGTGCACCAAACTCCCCGCGATCGTCTACACGAAAGAACAAACAATTTGCTCTATCGTTTACTAACGCTCCTAGAGCTAAACAATCGTGTACCTTTTACTAAGCGATGAACGTATGTGATCGTCTAGTGCGCTCTACACAACGGCAACCTTTCATGATCGTCTAAATGACTATGATGTGGCAAAACACCATCGCCTAAACGATCGCTTAGGGAGTGCCTTGATATTGTATACCACGCGATCATGTAGGTAGTAACTAAGTGATGAAGCAAGCTAACTACATGATCGTCTAGCGCACGCCTTTTACTAAACGATGAGCATCAAATGCTCCAACTACGATCGTCTATCTCTAATGTCTACACGATCAGGCAACCAACACTATACGATAGAGTAAACGATTTACCCCATCGTTTAGCATTAGCATTAGCTAAACGATCGTTAATTAAATACTACACGATCGTATAGAAAAATCTACACGATTGCTTAGATAAATCCCAACGATCGTTTACCTTAGGCTACACGATACGACCAACTCTTGGTCTTCTTCCTCGTTGAGAACTGCATCTCCATGCTTCGAAACTTCATCAGGAATGACTCGACTAACTCAAACTCTTTGAAATACAGACTTAAATGCATGTTAATTATGCCAAAAAACACAAGGGCCCTTACAAATTAACACTTTGTAAATGAAGAAAGCTTTAACCAAAGGCAATTAAACCTGTAAACATCCATCAACGTCATCCATAAAAGCATTTAACAATTAAACACAAATGTAGGAAAATCCACCACAGCTGTAAAAGAAGTTTAAAACAGAACTGAAATTTGGAATATCATAACAACCTGGTCCTGATACCAATTGAAGGAAATCAAACACGAGGATTTCCATGAGCAGCGGAATGATCTTTCCAAATTTCAATCGTATATGAACTTTACAATTACAATCACAAATGAAAACAGGTGGTTATGCATAAAATAGAAATTATAGCATGTTTTTCTATAGATCAAGGACAAGAAATAACAAACATTTTTAGACTCATCTTCAAGATCCTTGATCACGAACGGTCGATCACAGCAACACAACAACACATGAAAGTTCGTCCAACACGACCGCTGCACGACCACCGTGCGCTCAAATTAAGAGATTGCCAAGGTCACAAACACCCTGAACACCCCGAACGGCCTCCATAGAGCCTCGGAGTGTCGAGTTAAGTATGACACCACCAAGAAGGTTACCTTGGTATTCTCGGTGTGAGAATCTAGAGGGTAGGCCCCGTGTGGACTTGGTTTGAGGCAAAAAATCGGAGGAACCACAATCGTGTAAACGATTGAGCAAGTGGGAGATGGAACAATCTATCGTATAGATCGATGCTTAATCGTTTAGGACAAAGCTATGTGATCGTTTAGCTCATCATCTAGCTGAGTGTCTATCGTGTAAGAACACTCCACGATTGTTTAGCTAACTTCAAGCAATCGCTTAGTAAATCTGATTTACTTGACAACTATCTCCGTGAGATGAGAACTTTACGAGATTGGAAATCTAAAAAAAAAAAAGAACATTGCAAAAACTTATTTCTTTTTTTACTAAAATTAGGATAACATTTTTTTTTATTTCACGGTTACTATGAAACCACCAGTAAACTCCCACTCAATTGGTTATTAGAGAAAAAAAAGATAATTATCCAATAATTAATATTATTATAAATATAAATGATAACTAACTTACCATAATATATGTATAACATATAGTTTTAATATTTCATCTCATGAAACATATAAACCATAGCTCTTTTTTTATTCCATGGCTTTTAATATAAATCTCATTTAAATTAATCCTCAATTTGACGTATCTTATACACCATACCGGTCATATCTTATATAATCGAATTACCTTTTATCAATTTGAACATTTCAAATCAACACCAAGAATTGATCCTCAACTTGAATCTATTAAGCTACCAATGGGACCTTATGGACCTGTAGCTCGAAGCTCCAATGGTACGTGAATAACTGACTAAACTCTTTAGTCATTGTATTCACCATCCGTTAACTGCCAGGCACTCCACTAAAGACCGACAGCTGAACTCACCTTACCACAGATATATTATGCGCCCATCTTAACCAATCAATAGTACAACAACCCTTCACAGATCGCTCGTAAGTACAGCTCGTCCAATAACCGTTATGCCCCTGTAGTCACATCTAACTCCTTAAGTACCACTGAATCCTCTAATGAACATAAGTCATAGTTCTATGATGCGTTATTTTATGATAGAGGAATTATGGATGAAATGCGATGATGAAAATGCATTGAGCACTCAAGTTTTCTCAGTGAAATCCAAGTGTAAACCCCACTAAGTTTCCTGGTAAGTCCAGGGTCGAACTTAGGGACTTGGGACAACAATATGCAGTAAGTGACTTTTTCATAAGACTTTGCGGTAACCAAATAAATCAAGTAGTTATTGGAAATTTTGCGGTGATAAAAATAAACAAATATGGCGGAGTTTGAAAAGAGTTGATAACACAGAAGATGCAATGAGTATGCAGTGAACAGGTTGAGAAGGGTTTCGGCTAACACTTCCTAGGATGCGTTCATGCTATGCGATCATGCAACACACATACAATAGTAAACCATCTCTCGATGCGCTTCTAATGCTAGAACACATGTGATATATGCGATAAGTCTATAGGACCTACACATAAGTCTCTATTCTTATTTATGCGCTGACAAAATGATACACACATAAATAAGGCGACCATATAATATCGTACTTATCTCTAGGATGCATGCGATGCAGGTTGACAAGCAAAGCTTATCTCTAAGTCCTTATTTCTTGTTTATGTAGATCTAATCTTGTTCTCTCGAGTATAGATTCTAACCTAGATCTCTCAAGTCTTAGGTTCTTTCTTTAGACTCTCTCTCGAGTAGCTCTAAAGGGGAGTTGGGCACAGCATAAAACAAGACAATCGCAAGCAATGAAGATCCTAGGTCATGTTAGCTTAGTTCTTCTCAACCCATTCGACAAGTTTAGCTACTCATGCATGCTAAGAGAGTGAACAGATGTAGAATAAGAATTTCTATTGTATAAATATAAAGTTGAAGTACAAAATAACAATGCAAGAAGAGAATAAAGAGCCTGGTAGCAATCTCTTGCTTCCCAGGCTTTTACACTGGCTTTTTTACTCGTGTTCAAAAGATAATCTCGCTCTCACGAGAGTCAGCCCGCTCTCTACTTTCTACGCCTCCGGGTTCTCTCTCGAGTTGTCCTAAGCGATATTCCGGCGTCTCGGCTCTTCTCTTGCTCCGCCTTAAAATAAAAAGGAAAACTATGGACAAGGCTAAACTATGGAGAAATTTATCTAAGTATCCGAACTTGCTGAACTGGTGAACCTCTTTCCTGAAGGATGCCTTCGGTATTTATAGAGCTTTGAGGTGAAAGGCGGCTTCAATCTTATGATTGCACAGATGGGATGGCTTTAATTCTCTGACTGATGCGTCGAATATTTGTCATCGAAAAGTTGAATGTACTTGGAATCGTTAGTGGCTTGTCAACTTAATTCGAATTCGACTGTCATCAGCTTTCTGTCCCATCGTGATTAATTATGCCTTTCACCTAGATGTGCCCACCAGGTTCCACCGGTTCTATGCGACAATCCTTCTTGAGCAGATGTATGCGAACACAAATCACCGCAAAGCCTTGTGGTAATGCTGCACTCATCCGTTGATTTCTTGTGATCGCTCGTGTCACCGCATATTCTGCATAAAAATACAAAAATTAACTGTTTCTATGCGATGAACGCATGCGACCACAATGTTATATACTTAATGCTTTTTGGACGCAATCTAACATATTTTATCAACGCAAGCTAGCATTGTGTAAGAACTTAGCACTGAAATAACATGCATTTCTGCTCGTTATCATCCTACTATGACTAAGTCCTATCTTCCAAAGAGAAGTTGTGGCCACTATGTTCAAGCCTCGAAATCAGCCCTTAAGGGAGCAATCTATCTACTTACCCCTACTTTAGGGAATGAGTGAATTCCATCTTGTGTAAGTGAGTTCCTAGCTCCCAAATCAGACAAGTCCCCAAAAAGGTAGGCATGTTGAGTTAGCAATCTGGCAACTCTCAGCCATACTAATCAAAGAACCGCCCTCAAAGGCAAGAGTTCCCAAAACACTCAGGATTGAGGTCGTGTCACCTATGGTCATTTAGGTGAGATGTAAGTCTCCAATATCAACGACGTTATATACAGAGTCTAGTCATCTCGTGGTCCGGTCTTATACAAACTCTTTGTATAGGACACCCCCGCTCGCATGTCTCCACATGAATGGTCAGGATCTACCATCTGTAGTAGTTTACAATACTTGTAAACCTCTACACAACGGGTCGTATCCGTAATGTCACCAGGATCAGGTATCCCACCTTAATTCTTATACTACAAACCTATTTTGGTTATCATTTAAGGCATGTTCCACATGTATATTACATATACATGCTTAAGTTTACATAAGATGACCATGGAGCTTTATTTATTGGATATGAGTAAATGCCAGAATGAAATAACAGTTATTTTATTCATAAAACAATATGTATAATTACAAACAACAAGACTCCGGGAGAATTAGGACACCAATCCCAACAGTTTTTGGGTTATGCAATACAGACTGTAGCTTATATTTTGAACTACGTTCTTTCCAAAAGTGTTACTAGAACACCTTTGGAATTATGGAATGTTCGTAAAAGATAGTTTATGCCATTTTAGGATCTAAGGTTGCCCAGCAGACGTGCTTGAGGCAAATCCTAAGAAATTGGAACCTCGTTCAAAATTGTGCCTATTTGTAGGTTACTCTAAAAGAATGAAAGGTGGTTACTTTTATGATCCTAAGGATAATAAGGGAGCATAAGCCTTGCAGTAAGATCGTGTTGGATGAGTTTTCCAGTGAAACTACTGAATCTTCAACAAGAGTTGTTGAAGAGCCCAACACCTCAACTAGAGTTGTTGAAGTTGGTTCAATTAGTAAGTCACATCCACCTCAAGTGTTGAGGGAGCCTCGATGTAGTGGGAGGGTTATGAACCCGTCTGTTCGTTATATGAGTTTAACAAAAACCCTAGCTATAGTAGTTAACGAAGATGTAGAGGATTCATTGATCTTATAAGAAGGCAATGAAGGATGTTGATAAAGATGAATAGATCAAAGCTATGGATCTCGAAATGGAGTCTATGTACTTCAAATCAGTTTGGGATCTTGTAGATAAACTTGGTGGGGTAACCTATAGGTTGCAAGTGGATCTATGTGAGAAAACGAGGTGATGATAGGAAAGTGTAAACCTTCAAGGCTAGACTTGTGGCAAAGAGTTATACCCAAGTTGAGGGAATCGATTATGAGAAGACTTTCTCATCTATTGCCATGTTGAACTCTATCCAGATACTCCTGTCCATTGCCTTATATTATGACTATGATATCTGGCAAATGGACGTCAATACTGCTTTTCGAAATGACAATCTCGAGGAGACTATTTGAAGGATCTTATACCAAGAGTTCCATGAGCGCGTTCGGATCGCTCCGATCTCACCGTGACCAAAATACATATTATACATTTAATATAAACAGTTATGCAAACAAAACTTAATTAATGGCATGCTACGAACAACAAAATAACAAAGGGACAGAGTTCCATGCCAGTTGAAGACTATCTTCAAAACTTCAAAACTCCAACGCAGCGAAAACCCTCCAACTGATCTACCAATGCCCAGCAACAGCGTCAACAAAAACAGCACGAACAATGCGAACTCACGAACGTCGTGGGGACGACACCACCACTAAAGAGCCCTGGGTATTCTTGGAGTGAAAACCCAAAGAATGGGCTTTGGTGAATTTGGTAGAGAACGGAGGAAACACCAATCGTGTAGGCGATAAGCAAGTGGGAGAGTGAAAGTCGCTATCACATAGCAAAAATGCTTATCGTCTAGAGAAGTTACACGATCGTGTAGGATTTGCCGAACGATCGTTTAAGAAAAGGTATACGATCTTTTAACTAGATAGACACACTATACGATTGTTTAGAGAAGCTATCCAATCGTCTAGGCGACAGTGTGCGATCGTTTAGGCGCGAGGTATACGATCGTTTAGGCGGAGAACACTATCGTATAGGCTCTCAAGCGATCGTTTTCTTTCATCAACGCGCGCTTCACGAATTCTTTTGGGCGAATGACAGATTATCGATTGCACCATTCAAAAATGAAAACTATTTTCATTTTAACCTATCGGTTACCATAACCGACGTTGCCCACTAACCCACGTCCAAACGTGATATTAAGGTTAATTATCATATAATTAATCAATTAATTAATTAATTAATATAATCATATTATATTTATATCCTATAGTATGATATCACATATCTACTATAGTATTTTCTCCTCTACTTGATATAAATCATATTTATATCGAATTTCCTCCAAAATAATGTATCTCATACATTTAGCCAATTATATCATATATAATTAAACAGTCCAATTATATCATATAGAATCGAACTTCCTCTTGTCAATTTGAACATTTCAAATTAACTCAAATACTGGTTCTCGACTTTATCCAAGCTACCCAGGGGACCTAATGGACCTGTGGCTCGAAGCTCCAATGGTACGTGAATAGCTGGCTAAATTCTTTAGCCACGAGATCCACTATCCGTTAACTATCAGACATTCCACTAAAGACCAACAGATGAACTCTTCTTACCACAGATATATTTCTATGTCCATCGGATATAACCAATCATGAGTATAATGACCCTTCACAGATGCTCGTAAGTATAGCTAGGCCAAATTACCGTTATGCCCCTATAGTTACATCTCACTTCTTAAGTACCACTGGTTCCTCTAATGAACAATACAACATAGTCCAACTATGTGTGAACACCTCTCGGGCCAAGAGAAGGTGTGTGGCGCCACATCGTTCAAGCCCCGGAATCAGCCCTTAAGGGAGCCATCTATGTACTTACCTCTGCCTCGGGGAAGAAGTGAATTCCATCTTGTGTAGCTGAGTTCTCAGCTCCCAAATCAGACGAATCCCCAAAATGGTAGGTTTGAATCGGTGACTTGGCCACTCGCACCCATACAAATCAAAGGACCGCCCTCAATGGCAGAAGTTTCCAACTCACTCAGGATTGAGGTCATGTTGCCTATGGTCATCCTACTGAAGTGAAGTCTCTATCATGAACGGTGTTATATAACGAGACGTTAACACTTCGTGGTCAGGTCTTATACAAACTCTTTGTATAGGACGCCCCTGCTCGCATGTCCCCAATACAAATGATCAGGATCAAACCATCTGTGACCATTCCACAAGGCGAGCCGCGTCCATAACGTTACCAGGATAAGGTTTCCCTCCTTTATCCATATACTACATACTATTTTTTGTTATCACTCAAGACATGATCCACTTGTATGTCACCACATACATGCTTGAGTCACATACAGATAACCAGGGATTTTATGTTTGTTGGTTTGTGGTAAAACAAATAAAATAAGTAAATGAGCAAAAAACAAAATGTGAAGTAAATATCATATATTAACAACACAAATGTTCGTACATACTATTTACAAACTACAAGACACGAGACTTTAGGGCATCAACCCCAACACCATTTATATGGAGCAACCGAAGGAATTCATAACCCAAGGTCAAGAGCAAAAGATTTGCAAGCTTAATCGGTTCATTTATGGATTGAAGTATGCTTCTCGATCTTGGAATATTAGATTTGATAATGCGATAAAATCTATGGCTTTGATCAGAATGTGGATGAGTCTTGTGTTTACAAGAAAATTATCAACAGTTCAATAGCTTTTCTTGTGTTGTATGTAGACGATATCCTACTCATTGGGAATGATGTAGGTATGTTAACTAAAATTAAGAATTGGCTAGCGACTTAATTCTAAATGAAAGATTTGAGAGAGGCACAGTTTGTTCTGGGCATTAAGATCTTTAGAGATCGAAAAAATAAAACGTTGGCCCTATCTCAGGCATCGTACATTGACAAGATGCTTGTCAAGTTTTCGATGCAAAACTCCAAGAGAGGTTTACTCTCTTTTAGGCATGAAGTTATTTTTTCTAAGGAAACGTTTCCTAAGAAGCCTCAAAAGGTTGTGGAAACGAGATGGATGCCTTATGCATCGGTTATTGGTAGCGTGATGTACGCGAGCCTCAAAAGGTTGTGGAAACGAGATGGATGCCTTATGCATCGGTTATTGGTAGCGTGATGTACGCGATGTTATGTACTAAACCTAATATCTGCTATGTAGTGGGGATAGTCAGTAGATATCAATCTAATCCAGGATTTGATGATTGGATCACTATTAAGAATATCCTCAAGTATCTAGGAAAACGAGGGACTATATGCTCGTGTATGGTTTTAAGAATTTGATCCTTACAAGATACACAGACTTTGACTTCTAGATTGATAAGAATTTTAGGAAATCCACATCAGGATCGGTGTTCGCTCTTAACGGAGGGGCATTAGTTTAGAGAAGCACCAAACAGGGGTGCATTGCTGACTCCACTATGGAGGCTAAGTATGTGGCGGCTTGTGAAGCTGCTAAGGAAGTTATGTGGCTCAAGAAGTTTCATACTTATCTGGAAGTGGTTTTAAACATGTCTAAGCCCGTCACCCTTTATTGTGATAATAGTGGTGTTATGGCTAATTCTCGAGAGCCTAGGAGTCACAAGCGTGGAAAACACATAAAGTGGAAGTATCATTTCACTCGGGAGATTGTGTATCAAGAGGACATGATTGTCACGCAGATAGCTTCGGAGCACAACGTTGTTGATCTATTTACAAAGATCTTCGTGGCTAAGGTGTTTGAGGGTCACCTGAAGAGTATGGGTCTATGGGACATATCACATTTAGTCTAGGGCAAGTGAAAGATTTTGTATTAGGCGTGTATTATATCCTAGTCTATTGTTTTGTGTGTACTTCTACATTAGTATGACTTTTACATTATACACCCAACTAACTTTTGGACAAGTGAGAGATTGTTGGGGCTGATGTCCTATATCTCGTAGGTCTTGTAGCTTGTAATTGTAATATACAAATGATTTATTTATTTAATAAAATCTTAGGTATTTTATTCAACATTTAGTAGCATTAACCCAAAAAACCAATAAACTAACATCCAAGATTATCGTATGTAGCTTAAACATGTATGTAGAGACATACAGGTAGATCATGTTTAAGTGATAACATAAATGGTTTGTAGTAGATGGATAAGGTTGGATACCTTATCCTAGTGAAACTAAGAATATGGCCCGCTTTGTAGATGTTACAATTGTTGTAAAGTACTACAAATGATTTGATCCTGATCATTCATGTAGAAACATGTGAGCGGGGGTGTTCTATACAAAAGGATTTGTATAAGACCGAACCACGAAATGAATAGTCATATTATATAACGTTGTTAATAGTAGAGACTTACATTTTACCAGGATAACCATAAGTGACATGACCTGAATCCTAAGTGAATTGTGAACTCCTACATATGAAGGCGGTTATTTGATTTGTATGGGTGAGAGTGACCAGATCGCCGACTCAATAAGTCTCCCATTTTTCGAATTTTTTTTATTGGGGAGATAGAAACACAGCTACACAAGGTGATATTCACTCATTCCTTGATGTTGGGGTAAGTAGATAAATTGCTTCCTTAAGGGTTGACTCTAGGGCTTGAACAATGTGGCACCACACCCTCCCTTGGCTCGAGTGGGGTTTGGTCATAGTTGGACTATGACTTATTGTTTATTAGAAGAATTAGTGGTACTTAAGGAGTTAGATGTAACTACAGAGGCAAAACAGTAATTTTGGCCTAGCTATACTTATGAGCAATTCGTGAAAGGTCATCGCACTGTTGCTTGATTATATCCAATTGACACAGAAATATATTTGTAAACTGTCGGTCTTTAGTGGAGTGACCGACAATTAATGGATGGTGGATAATTAATTAAACTCATTTAATTAAATTTAAATTAATTATCCAAGTACCATTGGAGCTTCAATGTACAAGTTCATGAAGTCCCATTTGTAGCTCAGCTAGGATTATTGAGAATTAATTTTGGATTAACTTGAATGGTTCAAATTAATCAAGAGAATTAATTATATATGATATAGTTAGAATAAGATATTTGATATAATATAATATAAAATTTTGTTTAGAGGGATTAAATATTTGAATATGATTTGAATATATTATAATATTATAATAATGACCATGCCACATTTCAAGATACATTATTTGTGGAATTATCTGACAAATTGAAGTGGAAATTTCATCTGTCTAGACATGAAATCTTAGGAATGAATGATGAATTATGAGCAATGTGAGGAATTTGGTGAGTAACTCAATGCCTGAATCCGTACAATTTCTGTTCTTTGCACCATTATCCTAAAGAAGGACACAAGAGTGGAACACCAATTATACTTATTATACTTGAGAGCGAAGATCATCCACCATTGACGTGCAAGAAGCTCCTTCTACCAATAGCTTCCTTCTAGAAGCGATGTGGTTTCCTTCTTCCCCATCCAGTCGGTATTGTTCCGATAGCTTCCAAGTCCTCTCCTCCAGTCGGAAGTTTAGGTTTAAAAAGAGAATTTTGGAAATTTAAAAAGGAATGAAATGGATAATGGTAACTGAAATTAAAAAGTAAGGGTAATGGTTAATTAACCCTTTGTTGGCAGCCGGAACTGAAGGAAGAGGGAGAAGAAGACAGCTGGGGTGTTAAGTGGGTTGAGATGGGCTGATGATTGAAGCCCATTAACGTGATGGGAATGGCCCAATGGTTTCTTCATGGGCCAGACCTTTGCCTCCTTTGTTCAACTTTGATCTCTCTCAACGACGTTTCATTTTTTCTTTCCTTTTTCTTCTTTCTTAATTATAAATACATTCTAAAAGTTCATCGTATAGGCTTTGGGGGAACAGCAAAGTTATTTCATTTTTTGCATTTTGAGTTTAAAACTAGAAGAAAAAAACTTTATATTCATGGTTAACATATTTTAGAAAATTATTATAAAATAGTAACTAGAATATTTTATTTATATTTTTTAAAAGGTTAATTTGTTTTTAGGAAGTACATTAAATAAATTTGTGTAAGCAAAACCTCTATTTTGTGATGTATCTATGCTATAATTTTATGCTTATTCCCATTAGGTTTTGAGGGGATTCCCAATGATTTTGTTTCTCTTATTCAACCTCCATCTGCCTCTTCTTCATCACTTGTCACTTTCCGTCTTATGCTACATTTTTTCAATTCAATTTTGTAGACACACACCATTATTAGAATGTCATTAATTATATTTATATAGGCTCCAAAAATTAATTCTATCTTTATTACATTCATCGAACAAATCACATTCTTATTACATATGTGTGACGATCTATTTTTAGGATATTTCTCCTTTTGATTGATTTAAATTTGTAACATTTTGTAATTGTGAATTTGTTTAGTGCAATAAATGTGGAGATTTGAAGCTTTAATGTGTCAAGCTAGAAATAGACGTCTTGGTCGTTGAGCTAAATTCATTTTAGATTGTCGGATAATTGATAAGTCGGCCATTTCGGATCCACCAAATGAAACCAACCATTCTTTTGGTCATGGCTGACTAAAACTAGATTTTATTAAAGAATAAAACCTCCTCAATAAATAATATAAGGTTTTAAGAAGCTAATCTTGGTCCATCATTCAAGGACTATGCATAAGTACTTGTATTTGGAAAGGAATCACTACTTTTAACAAAATTCCAAGAAAATGAAAGGAATTTGGTTGGTTTTATACATTCAATTTGAAATTGGCAACCTTTTATTTTGGGGAATGCAATGGCCATTTTTTCAATAAATAAATTGGGGCTTGGCCTATTTTTCCACAACTACTATATGTCTGTGACACCAATAATGCACACCCCCTCCATGGGTTATTTTCCTATATTTATTAACTTTTACGCTCAATTACGAATTAATTTCTCAACTTTAATTTTGTATTTATTTAATTTTGAAAAAAGACTTTGAACTTTAAAAAATATGTAATAAATTTCATAACTTTAAATTTTATGTTTAATAATTCATGAATTTTTAATTTTAAATCTAATATATTTTTGATAAATTTATTTTCTAAAATTACTTAATTATTTTATTATATATAAATTTGAGTTTTATGTCTAATGAAATTCTAAATTAGTTTTGTGTTTAATAGATATGTGAAAAAAACTAAAAGTCAATAGACTAAATTTGTAAGTTTGAAAATTTAGACCTCAAATCTAAAGACTCAATTAGTAATTTGACCTTATAAAATTTTCATTCAACTTTATTATTTTTTTAATTTTAGTATTGTTTGAGATTTTTCATGGGACTTCCGAAATTTTGTATTTTGTGGTCCTTTGAAAAATGAATTATAAAGTGATTGTTCAATATCGTTTTTAGAATCACTCAGAAAATGATTATTGACCAATTTATTTTTTATTTTTTTAAAAGCCAGATTAAGTCAAAATAACCCACTTTTTTTTTTGTTTTCATTTGCATGATGTATATCTTAATTAGTTAAAGTTATATATTCGCAAGCTACCGAATAATCTCTTTTTATTGGATATAACAATCTAGAAAATCGATTAAATTGAATTAGTTAATTTTTTTGGAAAATGTGTTGATAGTATTTATATTTATTTTATAAAATTAAATAAGAATTCACTAATTTTGAATTTGATAGCAATATAATTTTTATATTTAATTTTTTTTTAAAGAAAAAAAGAAAATTGGTTTTCTTTTCTCAATTTTGTTTATGTCATGTGGCTTTTTACATTTTCCTACATAGGAAAAAGTTTAATTTTTTTGTATTGTCACTAAACTTTTGTATTTCAACTCTATTTTATAATAATTTAGTCCTTATATTTTTAAATCTTTAATAATTTAGTTCTTGTATTTTTAAAATTGTAACGATTTAGTCCCTAACGTAAAAAATATCATTAAAATTATATGTCAAATTTTAATATTTTATAATGTAGATTTTGTATTTTTGTAAAGATATTGAATCTTTAATTAGTTTATCGGTTTATTTATATGCATAAAATTTTATTAAACTTTAACATCACTAAATTATTACATAGTAAAGTTTAGGGACTAAATTGTTACAAAATCGGAAGCATATAGACTAAATTGTTATAAAATTAAAAGCATATAGACTAAATCGTTACAAACTAAAGTTCAAGGACTAAAAGTGGTTTTGATTTTTAACTTTGAAAAAATTTTACCCAAGTATCAAAATAAAAAAGTTATAATTTTGTATTTATATTTGAAAAACCAGTTTTGTATTTGTATCTATGTGTATATAACGTACTATTTATATAAAACTATTAATTATTTTGTAAAATCTAATATAAAATAAATATAATATACAATTAAATTAATATATAGGAACAAAAACTAAGATAAATACCAATTTGTACTCTTCTAAACTTTCGTGGTTGTGTCGAAATGAGTATAACTCAACTAGCATTATGATTGTACTATCAACTTCGAGATCAGAGGTTCGATTCCCCCTCTCCACGTATTTAATTCAATATCTTTACAAAAAAAAAAAAATAATAATAAAAATTGTGGTCGTATTAATTAAAATCCTAAACTAATAATTGTATTGATTTAAATCATAACTTTCATGAATGTATCAATTTACATCTTCTCAGATGTTGTTCAAAGTCAACCAGTTTAGACCTTTGATTACAATTACCTTTGAAAATCATCAATGCATTGATTTTCAAATGTGGTTAGATTTATTCAAATGATGGTTTTACAAAATTAATGATTAGTGTAAGTGCACGAACAATTTCTCGGACAAAATTTTGCCCGAAAATCTAAATTGATTCATTTATGAAATTTCAGAGGTTTAATTATGATATAATTATGAGTTTTACACGAAGTTTTTCCAAATGAGAAACGTGATGAAGAGTGTAAATCGATCCATTTACAAAAATTTAAGGTTTAAATTGTACAACTATATTAGTTCAGAATTTAAATTCATATCTTTCTAAATTGATTTTTTTTTTAAAAAAAAATGAGAATATAAGAAAATATATTAGTTTTAAAAAACTAAATTATTATTGGACTTTAAAAGAGAAATATAGAAAAAAAAAAAACACACATCACATCATTAGATCGCACACAAAAAAATTGATATAAACTTTGACCGACAAGGCTTGACCCACTTGAACAAGCACAACCCATTTCCTTAAATTTGTCTATCAAAATTACTCTTTAATAATGCTACTATATTTGACAATCGTTATTTATTTCTTTTCTTTTCTTTATTAAATAATTAAGATTCACTGAACTTTGATTTTTCTTACCAATTCACGTCGGCACTAATTAAATTACTAGAATGTCAACTAATTATCTTATCAAATGATTGATAATGAATAATCATGTCGTTTTAATTTTTTTCCTCAAAAAAGGAAAAAAAAGGTACCAAAGAGGAAATTAAGCAATAATCATCCTTTCAAATATCGGTGGTTGGATCTTCCATTCTTGCAATTATAAAACTTAAAAAATATATTATAAGAATTTAAAAGTTATTCACTAATTGACGCAAAAAATGAATATTGAGTGAAAATCGATGTTAAAAGTGTAAATTTTGAAAATTGAAAACCAAAGTGAAACAAAACTTAAACTTCAAGAGTAAAATCGTAATATTTTTAAATCTAGAGACTAAATTGAAACCAAACTAAAAACTTAGGACTAAATGTGTGAAATTCTTAATCTTAGGAACTAAATAAAAAGTAAACTCAAACCTAAGGATTAAATTTTTTTCCCTATAATTTATATTAATAAAGGTGAGTGTATCCAATGAATTGAGTTTTAGAAGTGAAGATTATTTTATAAAATTAGAGTATGAGATAAATAAAAGTCATATACCAAATATAACTCTCAACTTATTATAGCCTTAGGTTTTATCAATTTCAACTCTCGAATAAAAAAGAATAATAAATTCTAAACCATGTCATTGTCGAAGTCCTGAGTATTAACTAGAGGCAAAATTACTCGCAACGTCTTTAAATTTATAGAGGTTAACTTCGATTGTATATTTATCATCTAAAAAATTTCACTTTTACTCTTGATGTTCAAAATTAACTCAACAAAGTAATTTTCCTATCAAAACAAGTGATAAATTTTCATGTGGTTACTACATTGTGATTGAAATAGCGACAAACATATTTATTTTTTTAAAAAATAAAATAAAATAAATGGCAAATGCGGCCAATATTAAAAACCTGTTAAAGTAATCATCACTTCGGTAGACAGTAGATTAAAAAAAAAAAAGGTTAAATTATATGTTTAAAAAATATCCTTATTTTTCAAAAATTATAAATTATTCTTCAATATTCATAAACATTTCAAAAGTATCTTTGGAGTAGAAATTTGTTAGAATTTGGATGGAAATTGAGATGTGAAATGGTGTAGTAAGTGATATAGAATAAAAATTTGAATCACCATGTCGTTTTAGGTCATCCCACATAATTTTAAGTTTCGATTCTCATTTAAAATTCTAAAGAATTTATATTCCAATGGTAGCCTTGAAACGTTTATGAAAGTTGAGGGATAATATTATAACTTTTGAAAATATAGAGATATTTTTTTAAAAAAAAAATTAAAGGATATTTATTATAATTTAGATATTAAAAAATGAATGACAAACCTGACTTGAAAAATGATAGCCTTAGTGGTTATGGGTTTTCCCTTCCTTTCTTAAAAGTCACATGTATTTATATTTTGTTTAAAACTATGCAGATTGCACATTTTAACAATGGAATAGAAATTAAACTTTTTTATGACATAGGAATACAATTTAAAATCAACTCAAAATTTATGAACATCTTCAATAATTGAACCCTGCTACATTAGTTGGGATATAAATGTAAATACACTTTTTAGAAACAGGGCCAATTTTTAGATTTCTTTTTTCATACTAAATTGAATTCCAGTACCATTTTAAAGGAAAAAATAAAATCCTTAAAAATAAAAGTACTTTCTTAGTCCATGAATTCATTTGGTCCTTAATATTTAAATTTGATCATTTTAGTGCCAGAATTTTAAAAAAATATGTTTAAAAGGTCTTTCAATTAATAAATCTATTAAATTTAAATATAAAATTAATTAAATATATGATGTCAAATGATGAATTGGAAAATATATATATATTTTTAATATTTCCCACTTTTCTCTTATTTCTCTCTTCTCTCTTGTTCTCTCTCTTCATTCTTCATCAGTTTTTCAATTCAGAAGATGAAAAGATTTAATTAAACCATGGAAGTTATACAATTACAAACAATTTATTATTTGTTTATGAAATATTTTAAATGTACTATTTTGTCTAGTGATGGATGGTTTGAGGGTTATGTCCTTGATGTGTTCTTCTCTTTTGGAAAATTTTACAAAATGACCTAAAACCCAAAAACTTTTCTACCAATGATCTCTTCCTAAAAATTTTTGAGCTCTACATATGCACTTCTTCACAAGGTTGACATTTTTAACTGGCGTCCTTCACATAAGTCTGGTCTATCTATTTCTCTTGCTACCCTATTCTTTCAGATTGGTACTATGACTCCTTTTGATTTTGGCTCTTTTGTTTTGAATCAAATCAAAAGACATATTGGCTCTCAGGCCTAAAGCTTCTCATTTTTATCCCCGGTTGATTTGTGGAGTGTTGTTGGCACAAAAACCAGATATTATTTATTCTGATGAGGTTGTTGGTCCAACTTCAACGCTCATTTCTATTCATCCAAAACTGTTACAGAATTTTCATATGCCTGATCTTGTCGCTCCCACTACAGACGCCTATGTTGATGGTCTATATAAGGGATTCATTGGATCTCCTTTCGGAAGTCGCGTCCTGCAATATTTGTCATCTGACCTAAACATTGATGCTTAGCTCCAAAAGCTTCAACATTGATGCTTAGCTCCAAAAGCTTCAGAAGCGTAAAGACATAGCGCTTGGATTGCTGACAAAAATGCGTGCAGCTTTGGCCAGATCTGTTGGAGCATCTTATTCCCATGCTTAATTTTTTTTACGACAAAAAGGGGGGAGAACTGTGTGTGGGCGATGGCTGGTGATGGCGGTTGTTTTTTGGATTGCTGCTTAACTATTGTTGTTTAAAGTAGTTTTATAGATCTGAAAAACTATCTTGTTCTTGATGTTTTTTGAAGACTTTGTTAGTTTGCACTGAATTTGTTGATGTTACTACTTTTGTTAAGACTTTCTTAATGACATTTTTTCTTTTTTTCTTTTTCTTTTCGTTGTTATTGTTGTTCTGTCCTTAAAAAATATAAGCCAAAGGAGGACTTTGTTGGAGGTTTGTTGATTGGCTTTATATTTTTTCTTAAGATATCTGGTGGTTTTTGCAGATGTCTCATATGTAGTTTTTAACATCAGAATTTGACAACAGAATATTTTTCTTGCGAAATACTTTCCTAATCTAGAAATATCTGACAGATTGATGTAGTCCGGTATTTTCCTTTATTGCGTTGCGATTTATTTTCTCCTATCTGGGAGATGTTTTCTTTTCTGAATTCGTTTATAAAAAGGGGTGTTTTCATTTACTTTAGATGTGACGTTTTTCATTATGCTGATTTTTTTTTAGCAAGATGACTATTATATTTCAACCAAACTATTCTACATCGTGTTCTTGCTCGTTTGCTCACCATTCTACTGTGCAAGTTCTTCATTCATTGATTGCAACATTTTGAAGATTATCACAACTTAGAGGGAGCCTAAGCCCTAATTGCCAGAGAATGGATTCTCAATCTTAGGGGGAGCATAAGACTCAGCTTCGAAGAAGGGAGTCTCCATCTTAGGGAATCATAAGATTCATCAGTGAAGGGAGTTTACTAACTTGAGTGAAAAATATCATAGTGAGAGGAGTCTCATCACTAATATCAAGCTTAGAGAGAGCCTATATATTGGGTTGTATGTGCTAAAACTTGCAGTTTGCAGAGTTAAACATTTCTATTATCAATAAAGATGTTATTCAACATTTCTTCAATAAAACTGTTATTGAATTTGTAAATTGCACTTGTAAAGACTAAATCCTATAAACTAAGATTCATGGCTATTATATGAATACTTGAACTTTACGTGGAGACATAAAAGTGGATCAAGTTTGAGTAAATAATCAAAATGATCTATAGTATACGAATAAGGTTGCATGCCTTATTTTGGTAACAATATCGGACGTGACCCACTCTGTAGTTGTTACAATTTGTTGTAAGGTGCTACAAACGAACTGATCCTGATTCGTTCATGTATTGACATGAGGAGTGAGAGCGTCCTATGCAATGAGTTTGTGTAAGATCGGACAAAGAAATAAGTCACTCTTACTTTATAACATTGTTTATAGTTTAAAATTGACTATTTTACTTAGATGACCTAGGTAACTCGATCTTAATCCCGAGCTAACTATGAACTCCTGTTTATTTGGGATTATCTCAACAACGTCGGCTCAATAAGCCTCCCATTTCAGGGGTAAGACCGGGTAGATAGCTAGGGATATAGGGTGCAAGACGGAATTCACGCCCACCCAATTTAAGGATAGGAGGAAGCTTGTTCTCTTAAGTTCTGAATCCAGGTCTTGGACAAGGGGCCCCACTCTCTCATTGGCTCGAAAAGGATTCAGTTTAGTGATTGGATCACAAACCAATTGTTCATTAGAGGATCAATGGAACTTAAGGAGCAAGACGCAATTTCGGGAGTAAAACAACATTTGTCCCAGCCGTTATTACGAACAAAAGGGTCGATTTACTGATTATGGTTTAATCAAGTGAACACAAATATATCTACAGTGAGAAGAGTACAACTATCGAGCTATAGTGGTGTGACTCGATAATTAACGAATATTGATTATTCGGTCTAAAGAGTTTTAGCCAATTAATCTCAAATTGTTGGAGCTCATGATCTGTAGGTTCATAAGGTCCCTCTCCTAGCTCGTAAAACGTGAACATCTTGAATTAGTAAATTGAGTGAATTTGGAATGATTTCAATTTGAAGCGTTCAAATTAAATTTCAATTTGAAATGTTCAAATTGAATTTAGGGTATGATTTTGAATAGTTCAAATTCAAATTAGAGTTTGTATAACTATATTTGATATAATTAATTAGCATTTAATTTATCGAATTTAAACGAAATTAGAGAGTTTATAATATTTAAATATTGATTTAAATGTTAATTACATGAATAGGATTCATGTTTAAAGTTAGGTGTGTAATTAATTTAATATTTGATATTGAGTTATTATTTGATTAATTAAAAAATTCAAAATTGATTTTCATCTTATTTCAATTTCTAAAATTGAAATATTGTTTTTATTTTAAATTAATTTAGAACTAATTAAAAATCAAACAAAATAATGAAAATTGAATTTTGTAATCGTAATTGGGAATTTTCTGCTTTTGGTTGAAGTAGGAGGTGTTCTCCTTGTAATTACACACCTAGCCCATTTATCTTTGTTGATTGAAGTGTCGTGGAGTAAGATACTTCAGTATTTTCATGTAAGTAAGGATAAAAACTCCCAATTTTGGCTGATGAAGTTCGATTGGTGGCTAAAAAAGAGTTTTCAGCAGTGTTCTTCATCTTCCTTACAAAAACCAATCCTATTTCCTTCACAAATTCGCTCCATTTATGAGTTCCACTACTCAAATTCAAGGTTGAGAATATTAGAGAAGATCTTTTGGTGGTTCACTGAAGATTTGGAGCTGAGAATACATGAGGAGCAGCTTGGATCGGAGAGGAATTCTTCAATGGTATGTGTTTCTTGAAACCATCTTATTACCCTATGAACATGCTTATTTTAATGTCAAAATTAAGGAATTAGAATGCTTAATGATCTTATTTTCTTCCGCTGCTTGTTTCTGTGTTTCAACACTAAGTACATTTGAGATGGAGTCTCACATCTAAGGGGAGCGTAGATGATCTAGGAATTGAACTCTACGTGAGCCACTATAGTAATTGGTGTATTACAGATAAGTACCATGTTGTAAATTGCTTAACTCATCATCATTAGTGGATTATATTTCCTGGGCACACAGCCCCCAAATGTAAGTGGTTTATCACTGAATTGAATTACCAACTCCCGTGTTCATTTTTTTTTTTATTGTTAGAATTCTGTTGTTACAATACTTGTTAATGCTTTCTATTTAACGTCCGAATTTGGAGTGTTGAGTCATCCTAATACTTTTTCACCTTCTCTTCTCATCAAAATTTTTTACAAAGAAAAATTCTCTGTAGAAATACTCTCTCAAGCTTTTATAGAGAAAATGTTTCTTTGTAAAAACTAATTTGGAACAAAAACAATCTTGTGTTTCTTTCAAAAGAAGGCTCCCATAAACCGATTTCTTACCAGAGAATAATAGAGAAGACTCTATGGAGACGTCACACAATACTGTACGTGGAATTATGAAGAATTGAAGAAGATTGAAGAACGGTTCTTTAAATGTAATTTCCTTTTCTTTGTAATTTATTTTAATGCTTAACCTGTTATTACATTATGAATGTGAATTTCTTCTTTTCTGTGTTACCATTTCCAAACAAAATCGAAAGTAAAGAAATCACTCGTTTCCACTGCGGGATTTGATCCCTTCGATCCTAACCAACTGAATTATGCTCGTTGACACTCGAATCTTGTCCGATCTAGGTTGCTCTGTGGGTGCACGCTAGGTTTGACATCTAGCCCTTCCCTCTGATCTAGTCTAGAAGTTTAGTGTGGTGTCAAGCCTACTGCATTTCAATGCTTAAGTTAGTATGAGAATTGAATAATTCAACTATGCACTAAAAGAAGTAAGGTCGGGTCTCTCATCTAGGGATCACTTACTCTCTCCTCTCGGAGTGGTCAAATAGGGTTATTTATAATCCTGTTCTCTGACACGTGCCCACAGTTGCGTGTGACAGCAAGGGGTGTTATGGACATTTCAGTTGTTCGAGGTTTTTGCAGGGTGCCAGTCCGACCTCTACTCGTTTTATATATATATATATATTTACTGGCTTAACTAGTCAGATTAAACCCCAAAGCAATGACATTTTCCTTTTAAGATGTGTGCTCCCCTATGCTCTTTTTTCGTTACCCTTTGGGCTTGGGCCCACTCGTGGTCTTTGGACCTTGCCTCGGGTAATCCTCAACATGAGAGGTATGACATTTCCATTTTGATCGTAAAAAAATTCATGATAAAAAGAAATAAAATGTCATTAATGTGAATATAATATAAACATAACTAGTTTAAAATCATAATATTTATTAATTTGAATAATTAATTTTTGTCATTTTTTTATAAATTTCTATCGACATCGAACATTTTATCTATATTTCCATCAATATTTTCGTAGAATTGAGATTTCGATATTTTTTTTTTTACCATGTTTCTAATATATATATATATTTCTAATTTCATATTTCCTTTTCCAAAAAAATATACATATTTTAATATATATTTTTTCAACACTTTAAAGTCGTGATGTTGACATTTCAACTAACATAAATTTGTTAATTATTATATTTAATTAACCTAATTTGCGTTGACCAATTGCAATAAAGTCCCTCTTAAATAGAGAAGCTTGGTTGGAATTAACTTAATTGACATTTTAAATGTAGATACCTAACATGGTCATAGTTAAAAATATTTTAATTTTCATCCCACTCTCAACCAGTTACAAAACCAGAAGATACAATCATACTAAGAAATTATAAGAATTTGGCTTAATATATGTAAAGATTAGTTAGAAAAGAAAAATATTATGATTATATAAATTAATAGACAAAATCTTCCTTAGTTCAACCTTTTAAGGAAAAAACAAAATTAATAACTACTTATGTCTAATGTAAACAATACATCATTGGTTCTCTTTAACATATATTTAAGAGAAAGCAATTAATTTATTATATTGCAAAAGGGTAAGACTAAAATCTAATGCTAAGATAATTTTCAAATAATACCATCTTTTGTTTTTTTATCTTTCGTACTCGTGAACATCTCATTTAGTCTTTTATATTTTCAATAAATCTTAAAATTGATCTTATTGTTAGTTTCAAAATATGTTATTTCTAAATTGATAAAATAGTAATAATAATTTTCATACAAGAAAATTGACAAAGTAAATAGATTTCAAAACTGATTAATAGAGATCATACTTCAATTGGAATATTTAATCATAAACTAATAGTATGATCAACTAGTTTTAAGAATTATTTAGTACAAGGACTATTAAATTTAGATATTTGAAAGTTGGATAACTAAAACGAAACGAGTTCTAGAGCATAGAAGGATCAGAATGATATTTTAACGCCCTAAAAAAATATTAAGAACATAAATAGTTGAAATTGAGAAGAATAATTAACCATAGTTAAATAAAGAATTAAATACTATTTTGGTCTTTATTATTTTGGCTTTGATTCATTTTAGTCCTTATACTTTTAAATTGTTCATATTAATCTTTATACTTCGACAATATCATATATACATCACAAAATTTTTAAGTCAAAAAGTGAAATGTTTGATTCCCCTGCTTCAAATAAATAAATTAATTAAAGCTTAGATGATACACATATAATGTTTAAGTCAAGGAATTTGTAGTGAAATGCAAATCTTTATCTACGGCTAAAATCTGTAATAAATTCTTTCGCCATCTACCTTTATTTTGTCACAATCACTATCATTTCAACCAAAGTATCTTTGAGTCATTTCCACAAATACATACAATACTCCATCAAACTTACTTGAAAAACAATTCTCATCTATTTATCATGAAACGATTGACAATATATTTTTGAATTATATATAGATGACCACTACAAACCTTTTTTTTTTTTCTCTCTTTAAATGGACAGATTCCAATACAAATACATCTCACTTTAAAGAAAAATGATGTGAAGAATTATTGAAGTGTGGACCACTCCCACATTGTTTACATTCTTCACATACATTTGTGGTCGACAATTTTTTCTAGTACATTTGTAATATATAAAATGTTCGATACAATCTCAATTCAATTTTAGTCATAAAAGATACATATTTAAGGAAATAAAATAATATATCAAAATGTATTGAGTTTTGACCAAATATTAAAAATGTAGTTGTCTTACGTTGGAAAAGTTCAAGGAAGTGATGAGTTCTAAATACTATAAAATGAATTTATATCTTTGGTTTCGAATCGTTCGGTTAGAAGCACTTTAAGCTTGAGTGTGTTAATTTTAGTAAAATTTCCTTTTATATTCTCTAGTTTGAGTGGAGAAAAGGATGTAAGTGGTACTAATGATTTGAGAGAGTGTTTTCTTGTAATTGGGGTGGAGGATCTGCGGTCGTTTTTTTTTTTTTTTTTTTTTTTTTTTTTTTTTTTCATTTGGGAGTTTTTTTACATTAATTATTGTGTTTTTCGATTTTATTGTTTTTTAAATTTCTTTGTCATTATTTTGCTTATTCATACGATAGTAGTTGGAGTTTTTCTGAACAAAATGTTGTATGAGAGTTATATTTACTACTAATATTAGGGGTGTTAAAAAAATCCGATGATCCGAAAAAATCGATCAACCCAACCCAACTCGTGCGGTTTGGGATGAGTTATCAACTCATTTGGGTTGGGTTGGGTTCAAATAAATAAAAATTTTATGAGTTGGGTTGGTTCATGGGTTCACCTAATATAACCCGAACCAACCCGAGTTTATTATTAACTTTAAAAAATATACATTTTTTATTACATATAATACAATTATTTATACATATATTGATTTTAATTTTATTTAATTCAAATATTTTTTTAATAATTTATTCTTCAACAACTCTTAAAAGTAATTTCTTTGCATTTTAGAAAGGAGATTTTCACTATATAAATTGAAATTGAGTTGTTAATTTTAATTCAATATATAAAAATAATTAAATAAGACTTTTCATATTTATGTGGTGTTTCTTTTTTAAAAAAAATTAAACAAATGAGTTGATTAATTCGAACCAACCCAACCCAACCCAAATATTTCATGATTGAGTTGGGTTAGGTTCATTTTTTTTTTAATAAAGGTTATTTGGGTTGAAGAAATTTACAGCCGAAATAATTGGGTTGGGTCTAAAAAGTCTTTCAACCCAACCCATGAACACTCGTAACTAATATCATGTACTAAAAGTTCTTTCTAATGTGTGTGCGGGAAAAAAAAAGTGGGTTGCACATGCATATATATAGGTCATGTTTGGTCCAATTAGTAAAAATGCGAGAGGTGAAATTAACTCTACTCCAAAAGATTTGTGGTTGGATGACCAAAAAATATCAATTTTATAAACTATAACTTATTAACTCGTTGCACTCTTAGTCCTACGACTAAACAATTTCTTAGCCCTAACAACTCTGGAGACCAACTCCCCTATTTACTCTAAGGCTCTCACAAAGTTCTCTTGTTCCTCCTTTATCCTCACATGACATTTGATTTGACGCCATTTTCATCTTACCAAGCCATCAGATAAGAGAGAGAGCCGTTTCAGTAACCCCACCAACATGAGAGAAAGAGAAAGAGGGTTGTTGCTTAACTTTATTGTCTCGGCTTTTTTTACTTTCAAACTTTATATTTATTAATTTCCATGAGATTAAATTTTGTGTCTATAATATATAAACCTTTTCAACATGCATCAATTTATTACACATGATATTAATTTTTATATTTGATAGAATCTTGTTGTTTCAATATTGTATATGATAAATCTCTAGTTTATTAGATATACAATGTTTAAAGTTAAATGAATCAATAATTAATTAGATATGTAACTTGTCGAGAATACGACCAAAATCTTACATTAGCTATATAAGTGGAAGTAACTATCTCTGTTGATGAGGATCTTTAAGCAAGATTCTAAGAATAAAGCCATGAAAATTTATATGTAAAGTGGATAATATCGTGTCATTGTGAAAGATATGTGAAATTTCCATTTTTCTTTAATTATCCTAATTTATTTTGATATATAATTTTAATAAAGACATGTAATTTAATTAATAATTTTATGAGACTATTATAATATAATTGTCTCCTACTAACCATTTGATAGAGGATCATATATCATAATTTTCTATATAATAATTTTAAAATTCTTTCCATACATATAAATGTTTACTATCACGAGTCATATTGTTTCAATTCTCTAAATAATTTTTCGAGTACGATGGGGGAGAAAATTAAAAATCATTCAGTTCAATATACTTGCCACTCATTAAATTTATAACATACCATAATATATAATCGTTTTTTCATACATATAAAAATGTAAAATTTTGAATTAAAAAAAAAAAGATAATTTGGAGAAAGTGTCTCTCCAATTCCTCATAAGCATCCCACCAAATGAGGCTAGTCATCTATTTCTCTAGTGGTATCATATTGATGGGAGAAAAAAAATGATAGGTTTTTGGCATGAATAGCATAAAATATACATATTATTGATTAATTCAAAAATTTAAATTGATAGATAAAAATAAAAAGAATATCATATGAACAGTCGAATAGTCCCATCGAGTTGTGGACTTAGAATATGTATAAGACACAATAAATAAAAATGGATATTAATTAGAAGGATATGTATATATAACATTAGAGAGGTTTAAGTATGGCCACCTTTCATCTCTATATTTTCTTGTTCTTATCATGTTGGGAATTCAACATATATATCCAAATTCAATGCTGAAACATCTCCATCATTGCTCTATATCCCACCTCTTCTTGCCCTTCCTCGTAATTATCCAATGCCCTTGTGCATTTTTTCTTCTTTCAAAAAATTTGGATAAAAACTACATGCAGTAATGGTCCAAGTTGCCACTTCGTTTCTTATAAACCATCAAATTTAGATTAATTAAGAGTTAATATGTATCTCAAACTCAAATTAAAGATATAAGTTTATCATTTTCTATGATGTCATGTATTTTTATTGTAACTGGTGGATTGAATAAAATAATTTGATCTAATATTTGAGTGTTTGGGTTGGGGTTCAATTAGGTCTCAAATAGGCTTAATTTAGTTCAAATGCCAATCGAGCCTAAACTACAAACACTCTTCTAAGACTTCAATTTCAAGAACATTCATGCGTTCCGCTTTCTCAAATCAAACGTGTATGCATTCAACAAAGAAAAACAAAGAATCAAATACTAAAGATCAAACCGCATCTACATATATCGATATAAATACAAATTCACATATTTCTCTGAAAATCTCGTGCAAACAATAATATTTGTCATTAAAATATTTTGAGAAAATCTAAAATTGTTTTTTTGTTTCCATAGATTTATTTAGAATTACTTTAAATCATGATTTTTAGCATTTTGATTACTCTAAATCACCTTAATTAATCAAATATTTATTCTCACATTACTTTGTTAAAGTATAAAACTATAGATTAAAGTGATTTATAATATCATTCATTAAAAAATCACTCTTAAACATGTTTTATATAAATTACGTTGGAATAAACTTTTTTTTATAGTCAAAGTGATTTAACATAGTACGAAAAGGTGACCTATTTTTTCTTACGATCCTATTTAATTTATAAAAGGTTTAGTTAAACCCTTTTATGAGTTAAATGAGAGAGGTGTGGCTCCCTCTAATGAGTTTACCTTTTTTTTTTTTCGAATTTATTTTACCTTTATTTTTATTTTAAAATGGAGGAAATTCAAAATGTTCAACAAGAAAATTGATGACCCAACAAAAAAAAAAATGTTAAACGACGAAATTGAAAAGGTGTTATCAAAGAAGAAAGAACAATTACAATCCAAATTTATATTAATCTTTGGCTAGGTTTCTACATTTTTATATTAAGAGATATCAATTCAATATTTGTTTTGTTTGTTTTCCCCTTTTCCCCTTTTTTGAGTAAATCAATTTGCAGTGGAGTAATTCCATGTAATAGTTATTAGCATTTTTGCCTTATTTTAGATTTTTTTTAGTGAATTATTTTTGAAATACTGCATTTAAATTTTGAAAAATATACGAAGGAAAAAAGAGTTGTATCAAAGTTTCAAAAAAACCAACTTATTTATAAATATAACAAAATGCAACTGTTTATTAGAGATAGACAATGATAGACACTAATAGATGTCTATCAATGTTTTAGACAGTGACATTTTGCTATATTTAAAAATATTTCAATAATTTTTCATTTAAAACAATTATCCAAAATTTTATGATGAACTCTCACTTAATTTTGTGGATTGAGATTTCTCGAAAACCATTCTTTCTACAATCCATTTAAATTTCCAGTTTATTTTCTTCATTTTTCCTCTATTTTTATTTCAAAGACTCTCACAATTATATAATTCCTTTCAAGAGTTTCTTAGAAAATTTGAAATTGAAATAAGGTTATGTTCTTTATTGTATAATTGTATTCATTTCTAATAAAATAAATTGGGTTTTGTTTTTTTAAAGAAGAAAAAAATAATAAAGAGACATTATACATAGAGAGGAATATAATTACAATTTCATCAACCTTTTCAATATCGTAAGTATTTTGGATAAATATTTCTTAATGAAGCCTCGATATCTTTTTATTTTCTTGGTGTCTATTACATCGAGGACCACTAAACAAAACCTATTCTCTCCCCTCCCTATTGAGATGGAAAATTTAAACTCTTTTTTCTTGTTTTAATTAATTAATAATACTATTATTATTTTATTAATATTAGGAGTAAAAAGATTCGAACCTCTCCACCGTGAACACATTCGTATGCCAATTAAACTATGTCTCATTTTTTTTATAGTTAATTATTATTTTTATATAGTACTATATTAATTTTTTATCTTATTATTAATATTAGGTTTAAATCATATTTTGGTCCCAAACTTTTGAATTTTTTTTATTTTGATCCCAAAACCTTAAAGAAACATTCGAGTAGTTCATAAATTTTTGTAAAATGTTTATTTTGGTCTATACGGTTAAATTCTGTTAACTCTTTAAGGACAAAATTAAAAACTTTTTAAAAGTTCGGAGACCACAATGGACGTTTTCTAAAGTTTAGAGATTAAAATAAAATGAAATTCTCATAAATTAAAATAGGATTTAAATCTTTTATTATATTACTATTATTATTATTATGTAGAAGAGCCCACACGAGGACCACTAAAGTCAACCTTTGGACGATTAAGATTAAGATTAAAAAAAAAAAGAAGTTATTATCCTGTTTTCTTTTTCTTTGTACTAAAGTTGCATGAGGTTTATTAAAGACCATCACATAATTTGTACACTCCCCATGATCTTCTTTTTCTCTATGGCATATCCAAACTTAATGAAATTTACTAAGATTCTTCTCGAGAGAGAGCTAAAGCCCCAAGAATATAGTTTGTTATCCACTTCTTACTAACGATGCTTTAAAAACTCGAGTCAATTTTTAAAAACACATTTAAAACTTATTTTTAAAATTTGAAATTTGGCTAAAAATTTAATCATTATATTTAAAAGGATACAATTTATTTTAAAAAATAGAGAGAAAGTATGCTTAATTTTCAAAAGAAAAAATAAAAAGCAAAAGCTCATAACCATTTGATTTTTTATTTTTGTTTTTTAAAATTAAGTCTATAGATACTATTTCAACCTCTATTTTTTTTCCTTTATTATCTATTTTTTATCAGTGGTTTTAAAAAAAACCAAAATTTGAAAACTAAAAAAAAAAGTAGCTTTTACATTCTTACTTTTATTTTTGGAATTTGGTTAAGAATTCAACTATTATATTTAACAAAAATATAAATCATTGTAAAAATGAAAAGGAAATAAACTTGTTTTCAAAAACCAAAAATAAAGAAAAAATGAAATGATTATCAAATGAAATCGAAATAATTAGGAGAGAAAATGTGATATTCTCTTGCATTTTATGGCACCAAAGATCTTGATGAAAAAAAGAAAAGAAAAAGGAATCATTATTTTTTTAATCTCCCTAATAAATCCAAAATATCAAGAACCATCTAAGTGTGTTCGAATTAAATCCTTGTATACCCTGATACTAATTTGTTAAACTTTTTTTTTTCTTTTGACATGTAGTTGAATATTTAAATCGTTTAATATACCATATAAAACCAAAATAATATGAATAGAAGAACTAAAATATATGTCCATATTTCAATTTTAAGGATATAACGATAGATATATCGATAAAATATTAATATCAACTGATATTTCTATAAGTAAAAAATAAATTAAAAATTTTGTTTAGATTAATAATTAAGTTGTTTATATTCTCAAACTGAGTTATGAATATTATTATTAGTAATTCTATTCATATTGAATTAAATAGATAACATTTTTATGTTTTACTAGCATTTATAAAAGATATCAAACATATCTGTAAATATTTAATATTGATATCGAATCCTTCAATTTACGGATATATCGACATATCGACAGATATTTCCATCCTTGAACGTAACTCATTAAAAGGGGAAAAAGAACCTTATTAAACCTTCATAACGTTGAAATAAAAGAACCTTACCAAACCTTCGTAACGTTGAAATAAAGATCACATTATCAAATTCATTAATCACAAAAGATTTATCTGCTTCATAGACGATAATATTGAAAACTAAATTGAATTAAAGTCAAAACATATAAATTATAAGGGAAATTTGTCTTCATAGTCTTAAAAGTTTTGAAGATAGATTCTTTGGTCTATTTTTAAAATATATTTTTTTAGTATTTAAGTTTAAAAGAACAAACTTAAAAGGTTAATGATGCATTTTTCTTTATTATTTTAAGTAATGATATTACATTTTATATTGTAGAAAAAATTTAAAAGATTGTCTCTTCTCGCTCTTCCCAAATTCTTCCCTCTTTCTCCACCTTCCACTGCTTTCTCAATTATTCTTCTCCTTCACCTTTTCTAGGGTTATTTAGAGATTATTTGAGAATCTGAAATATAATCAGAATTATTAAGAATTAAAATGCATGAGATATGAAGGATGAAACGGAAATGAAATTGTGAAGCATAAAAATGTTGGAAAAGATGATTGGTTTGAAAATTACGAGAACGGAATGAGTTTAGTATTACAAATCAAGTCCAAAACGTTCAATCAAAATATGGATTTTGGATTATATTTCATTCCAAACTCATTTCATTTCAATAAAACACACAACACCTTATTTAAAAGTGATACAAATTAAAAAGAATCTAGCTAATAAATAAACTTAATATACTAATGATAACCTATTTTTGCCAAAAAGAATTGCATGTCATAGTTTAATGGAAATCAAAGAAGAGTGTGGTCTGAAAATTGAAATTTATTCATTTGCAAAAAATTAAATTAAAAAAAAAAAAAGAGAAAAAAAGAAAAGAGAAAATGAGTTGGCCTTCTGAATCGGTTGGAAGGAGGTGAGAGAGGAAAGAAGAGAAAGAAGGAATAAATTTTCAAAATAATTGGTATAATTTAAAATGTGATATCAATATTTAAAATAACTAAAACAAATGACCTTTTAAATTTCTTCTCAACAATCAATCAAATATATTATCAAAACTCATAAAGTAAAGAGGAAATTTCCCAAATCATAACCTAATTAGGTTTAAAAAAACACTTTCCATCCTTAAACTTTCATGAAAGTAACAATTAAGTTTCTAATCTTTAGTTAAGAATGATTTAGTTCCTTTACTTTCAAATTTATAACAATTTAATCCAAGTAATGATTTGATCCATGCACTTTACAATTTATTAAGATTTAATCTCTATCGTGAAAAAGGCTAGTATGATTTAACAAAAAAATGTACATATATAGATTGTTAAACTAATAGAGAATCGAATTTTTTTATATATACTATAAAGACTACTAGGTTGTTACGAGATAAAAACTAACACATAATATTGATGAAAAAAATTTATAATAGAGATTAAATCGTTACAAATTGTAAAGTACATAGACTATATCGTTATTTATTAAAGTTAAAGATTGATTTTGTTTCAAATTTGATAATAGATAATGTAAATTGTTACGAATCAAAACTCGTGGACGAAAATATTATTATTTTTTCCCCAAGTTTTATGTTTATAATTGAGGCTTTAAAGTAGAGAGTTAAAAGTATGTTTTGACTTTTTATTTCTCCTCCGTCCTAGAGAGAGTGAAGAAAAGGAAAGTTAGCATAAAATTGTGGATTATTAAAATGATGTTGTAGGCTTTGGGATAGATAGCCTTGCATTTCTCTCTCAATAGCCGGCTGGCCAACTAAGAGAGAGAGAAAGAATGACCTAATAACATGCACGGCGGCGGAGGCGGCGGTTTTTTACTTCAATCTCCACCGTCCGATCCTCTTTTTAAATTATTGCTTCACTCATTTTCACCCAAATAACAACTTGGATTTCTTTTTTTCTTTTTTTCTTTCAATTCCATTATATTATTCTCTCTCTATATCATGTTTCAACAACCTTTTTCATTTCTCTTTTCTTCCTTTTTCTTCTTTTTCATTTATTCAATATATTAAAAGTTCCATTGGGTAACTATTCCATTTTTTGTTTTGGTTTTTTAAAATTAAGTTTATTTTTTCTCCATTTTTCACTATGATTTTAGATACAATTGTTGAGTTCTTAGTCAATTTCTAAAAACAAAAACAAATTTTTAAAAGCTACTTTTTTTAATTTATTAAATTTTGACTTGGTTTTTTGAAATATTGGTAAAAAGTAGATAAAAAGTAATGTTTATAAACTTAATTTTCAAGAACAAAAGATCAAAAATCAAATTATTATCAAATGGGACCAAAGTGTTTTATTTACAGACATGATTATTCAATTTTTTGTTTTTATTTATTTATTTTTAATTAAGCTTATAAACACTTTTTTCTTTCTTATCTACTTTCTATCAATATTTCAAAAATCAAAGTAATTTTTTTAAACTAAAAAAATGTAGGTCTTATTTTTTGTTTTTAGTTTTTGAAAATTAAGCTTATGAACAACATTTTCACCTCTAAATTTTTTGATTTATTATATTCTTCTACCATTCCCTAAAAAAAAATAATAATAAAAAAAAAATTAAAAAAATAAATTAAAAACCCTATTTTTAAAAACTAAAAATATTTTTTAAAACCCTATTTTTATTTTTGAAATTTGGCTAGTAATTTAAGTCTCTTGTTGAAAGATGAAAACCATCATAAAAAATTGAGATGAAATAGACTTAATTTTCAAAAACTAAATGGATAGTAAATAGGATATTTTTTATTAAAAAGAACTTGTTTTTATTTTTATAACTTAATTATTTAAGAACCCCACTTTAAGAAATATGAAAATTATAAAAAATTGGGAGGAAATATACTTTTAAAAAATCCAAAACTAAAAGGCTATCAAACAAGTATTTCAATCTATGCACTTTTATCAAAGTTATTGATGTAAGATGAAGATTTAATACTAAAATTTCGAGTTTATTTCTTTAAAATAATAATAATAATAATAAAGTTAGCCGGCGCCCATTCAAAATTAGTCTGTCTAGCTAGTATATTTTTGTAGACACGAGAGAAGCTACATGATATAATTGAAAAGTCATTAAGTGCTAAACTAAAGAAAATATTAATAATAAAAGATTTCATCGAAAATATTAAATATATCGAGAGAAAAATCAGGAAGATTTTAAAACAGTGAGAAATTTAATATAATTATTTATTATGTAGATAATATGGGGTTTGAACATGTTGATTGGGACACATCAACTCAATTGAGCTGATTTAAGCATTAATCCATTAAGATCAAGGTTGAAAAGATTAGACAACTTTAATGATCTTATAAATATAATCAGACAACTTTATAAGACATTAATATATTAAATCGAAATCGACCACTTTTTCTTTTAATTCTTTTTTTTAAAAAAAAGCCCATAGTTTTATATTATGTCACGCAATAATATTAATTAGGAAAAAAAACTATTATTGAAATTAAATACAATTAAAAAGATACTATAGTAAGTTGGAGAAAATGGGATATTTTTAATTCATCAAATTCATTGATTAGCATTGAGTGAGACCGTGGCTTCCACGTAATGTCCTATTTATGTTTTCCTAGATACATTGAATATATATATAATTTGAGAGAAAGGAGATTCGACCTCTAGTCAAGAATATATATCTTAATCAATCGAGTTAAGTTTAGTTTAACGATAATATCTTGTTAAAATTTTACAAATTTAATTTTTTAATTCATCATTGGATCATATTCACTAAGCAATGTTTGGATTGACAAACCATGATTATGAGTAGCAATTTAAGTTTCGTTTGGTAACAATTTGAGGCCCGTTTGATAATCATTTGGTTTTTTGTTTTTGTTTTTGAAAATTAAGTCTTATTCATCTACATTTCTTACAATGGTTCGTATCTTTCTTAAGAGTACAATAGTTGAATTCTTAGTCAAATTTCAAAAACAAAAACGACTTTTTGAAAACTACTTTTTTAGTTCTCAAAATTTGGCTTGATTTTTTAAATTATTTGTGAAAAGTAGATAACAAAAGAAGACATTTGGAGGTGGAAGTAGCGTTTATAGACTTAATTTTTAAAAACAAAAAACAAAAAACAAAATGGTTACCAAACAGGACATTAGTTTTTAGTTTTTTATTTTTGAAAATTATAGCAACATCGTTGTCGCCTCTATATTTCATGTTTTGTTATCTACTTTTTTACCAATATATTTTCACAAACCAATCCAAGTTTTTAAAACTAAAAAAGTAGTTTTTGTTTTTATAGATTGATTAAAAATTTAACTATTTATAACACCTTGTAAGAAATTGAGAGGAAATAAAATTATTTTTCAAAAACCAAAAATACTACAAAGATCATGCGATTACCTAGCAACTTTAATTAATGTGTTTTTGGTTGAAATATTATTTTGGTTAATATACTTTTGTCACACATTCTATTTTACTGGTTCAAATTTTGGAAATACATTAATACTACTATAAACTATTGAATCTTAGATTTCGTTAAACGTTACAATTTGATTTTAAACTTCAATTTAAGTATTGCAATATTTATACCGTAATAAACTTTTGTTTGAAGAATTGCTAGAAGAATATTTTTGTGTATTCAATATAATTACAAAATACTAAGTACGAAATTGATAAATCTTTAAAAGAGATTTATTCCGCCGTTGTTTTTGTGTATTGATGGGCTTAATTAATTTTACGTTAGATTTCACTTCCACTAAAATTAATTAGTTTTAGTTGATTGTTGATTATTTTTTTTTTAATAGAGAGTGTTTCCGTAAATTTTAACATTTGTTTGTTAAAATCTGTGAAGATGGTAGATAAATTTGAATAAAAGGTAAACTTTTCAACAATTTCCTAAGTTTAGGGTAAATGGAATAAAATTGAATATTTAGGAAATGATAAATTAAGAGAACATCAAATGACATAAAATTTATATTACTAACTTCAAATCAGAAATTCAATTCCTCACTTTACATACTTAAAAAAAGAAAACTAAGGATATATTTTTTTTATCATAATTAATATAGCTATAAAAAAAACAGAAAAAATAGTAATAATTTGTAACGTTAATTCTTCATTAAAGTTTGTTAATCATGATTATAGTTCTTATACTTTTAAATATCTAAACTCACTAGAATTTAATAAAATCTGCTCTATTGTTAATTTATAGTTAGTTTCCTTTTTTTTTTTTAAAAAAAAAAAAAAAAAAAAAAAAACACTTTACTTTTTATTAATATTTTCTCTATCAATTTTAGAAACAACTCACATGTATTTTTTTCTTTAAGGAAATTTGTAAATATTATTTTAGCAACTACCATAAAAATGGATTAATCTCAAACTAACAAATAAAACTAATTTTAAAATTTTATTTTAATTACAATGACTAAATTTAGATATTTGAAAAATAGAATGAAACATAAAATATATCCATCATTAAAATGATATTTGAACTTATTTGATTAAATTTCCTTAATTGTTAGGGGTTAGATATTAAAAACTAAGTATACCGTGTTGATTATCTAAAATTAGCTAATTCGGTATGATAAATCATTGATGGCCTAATAGTCACTTCATAACCAAAATTTTCCATATCAGTTGAATTTATAAAACTAAGTACGCCATGTGCACTAGCTAACCCCAATCAATTTGGTATGATTAGCTTGGCCAAATAGTCAACTTGATAAATCAAGTTATTTGAAAGTCGTAGTCCATACCAACTCTAACTCTATACGTAATCATCTTTACTTCATTGTTCAATTGATCTTAAGGTAACCTTCAGATTTAGGATTCGAAATTTGAATGGAGCATATGATGACCCAACATTTTTCTACATTAACATCATCTTTACTTGTTTTGAACTGTTTCTAAGAGTAAAGATTATCCTCACAAACCAACACGAGTCTTGCAAAGTGTTTTGTCTTCATTCACATGCTTCATTGTAAAATTTTCATGAGGTCACTCAACATAGAATTTCTCTAAACTAACCACGCTTAACTTTGGAATTCCGCTGAATGTGCTACTGAAAAGGAAAAGGTGCATTGTTGGTATGGGTAGGAACATGTCAAACATGATAACTTGCATTGTGAAAGAGTTAGGTCGAGAGGTTTACTAAGATTTGAGTTTTCAATTTGGTAACTTACCTATTCAATCTATAAGTGAATAATCGGTTAATTTGTAGTAGTAATGAATGCAGGAAGATTGTAGTCATCATCACGATTCTACATATTGTTGAACTAATAAAAAAATATCACACTCTTAAATAGTTGATCATATCCTTTAATTTGCTTAATGATACTTTCTTAACACGTTGAAATTTAAGATTATATTATATATATATATATATAGAAGAAATCATAAAAACAATTCTAAATATATATTTTTTAAAATCTTGTAATATTGTTTTCCAATGTCCCAAGTAATGAAAAAGATGGTGTATTTACTTTCCAAAGGTTAAATTTACCATTTTATTTAATCAACTATTGCTCTTTTACCAAATTTTTTATTTACTTTAATATTCTCAAGGTTCAAAAGCAATATTTCACCATCAAATTTCAATATTATAAAATATTTAAGTAATTTTTTAAAAATAATTTAAACTGACAATGATGTTGTTCTATACAAAATATAACAATAACAAAAATTTGAATTCCAAAAAGCTATGCAACGTTTAGAAATTAAAATATTAACCTTATACCTTTTCGTTTAATCGTGACAATGACATTAAATAAATTAATAAATTATATGTGAGATCATGGAAATGTAACATCATAATGAAAAAATATGAAAGCATATAAATAATTATATTAAACAAAAAGAGAATTCAAAATCCCAAATAAAAAAAACGGTTGCTTAAAATTTGAAAAGGCAACGAAATATTTGTATCTCTCATTGAATTAATTAAGAAATTAATTGTAAAAGTTTTAATATAAAGAAAACATAAAAATAAAATAAAATAGAAAAGGGGAAAAATCTTTGGAAGAGGCCGGCGAAAGCGATTGGAAAAGGAAGGAAGAATATGCTGCTGACAATAATGGTGGAGAGAAGACGAGAGCAAGGCCTCTTACATGTCCAATAAATAATATTCTAATTAACAAACTTATTATTATTATTATTATTATTATTATTAAAAATATATTTGAACTTTATATTTTGTTTGAAAAATATTCTTCAACTTTCAAACGTTTAATTAATATTTTAAATATTTAAAAAAATAAAAAATATACTTACTGTAAGTTTATTTTTTTTTAAAATTATCTTTGAACTTTAAAGTTTGACTAATACATTTGAACTTAAAAAGACCACTTACCATTATATGTAAATCAAAACCGCTAACACAACATTTGAAAAAGTACTAATGAACAATTTAAAAATGCTCTTAGCCTAAGTATATAAAAACTACTTTTTAAGGTCTTGTTCGGTAATTAGTTGATTTTTTTTTTTGAAAATTAAATCCATTTTATCCACATTTTTTACGATAATTTGTATATTTCTTAAGTACAATGATTGAATTCTTAGTCAAATTCCAAAAATAAAACATAATTTTTTGAAAGTTGTTTTTTTTAGTTCTCAAAATTTGGCTTGGTTTTTTAAACTATCAGTGAAAAGTAATAACAAGTAAAGAAATTTTGAGGTAAGAGTATTGTCCATAGACTTAATTTTAAAAAACAAAAACGAAAAATAAAATTGTTATCAAACGAAGTCTTAGTTTTTAAAATTTGACTTGATTTTTGGAAACATGGTAAAAAGTAGATTAAAAAAGTAAGACATTTCGGGAGTAAGAAAGGTAAGTAGACTTAGTTTTCAAAAACTAAAAATAAAAAATCAAATGATTAAAAAGAAAAAAAAGAAAAAAAGAAAAATTGTAGAGATTAAGGAATAAAAAAGAGGATTAACTAATAAGAGGAGTATTAAATAAGTGAGGGAAGAAAATGGAAGAGGCCGGAGGTGATGGGGTACGTACATGAATGGTTCTGTTCATTTTCTAATTTTTATTATTTTTTTGGAAAAGTTAAAAGCGTATTAGTGTAACATTTGAGTTGGATTGTATTTATCAAATGATTTGCTAATTGTATCCGTCCATATACTAATAATAAAGATATTTTTAACTATTTTGAAAGTTAGGAGCATTTATAAAAATTTTAAAAGTTCATATGTATTTCTGGAACAAAAAGCTGACGGTTTGATTAAACACTAACGATAAGGTATTTTATTTTATTTTTAACTATTTTTTAAAGTTCAAATGTATTAATGAACCTTTTGAATGTTTAAGAGATTTTTAAATTAAGTACACAGTTTAGGATATTTTCTATAATTTAGTTAAAAAAATAATATTTTTTTAGTCATAATCTTATTATGTTTTTTTAATTTTTACCCTACATTTTAAACAGTAAAGTTTTTGCAATTTTTATATTTAATTCTTGTAAGTTTTATTTCGAAAATTTGTTCAACGAATTATAGTGGATTAATAGGGTAAATAAAAATAAAATTTTTCAACCTAAACCAACATTAGGGCTAGATTTTGTTGACGTGAGTTTTGACAAAATTATTTGATGGTTAATTTGTGTATTAGTCAAACTTAATTATGTATGTTAATATTTTTTAGGAACTTATCTTATTAAATTTTTACTGTTGTTTATTAAATAATTTGTATGTTATTGTCAAATTGATAATTTTGATTAGAATACTTTTCGCCAAAGTGAGTTTAGCTCATTAGTATGTACTCTCTCTCAGAGTTGAGAGATATTCAATCTCCCAATTTTTGTAATTAATATACTAAAAAAAAGATATTTCAACTTCAATAAAAATATTTTTAATTACCATGTCCTAAACAATCTTAGGTTAGGTATAGTCAAAAGCTAAAACACTTGCAAGTATACACATTAAGTAAATAAATGATGTGACATATATCAAGGTTTCATAAAAAAAAAATTGGAAAAATTGGAAAAATAATTATTTATGCACGATGTTTAAAAGTTCATGAATTAAAAATAAAGCAAGCACGAAAATTTAACCACAATTTTAAAATTAGAATTAACATTAGTACATACTCTATTAAAAAACGAATTACGAGGATTTAATATTAGTATAATATGAGTTTAGTTGGATTTACAAAAATTAATGTAGGTATATTATTATATAAATGTAAAATTATCTATAGATGCTGATAATTAGATCCACTCGTGGACTCATCTTTTTCATTTTTTAATATTAAACCATCAGAACTACTTTTGTGATAATTGATGTTTCAGCTCTTCTATATTTGAATACTTGAGAATATAAAATAATATTTTGTGATTACTTTAGATCTGATTCAATTTTAGTTTCTTGACAATTAGTATTTAAATTTTGTTTCTATACTTTTGAAAAGCCTTAAGACTAGCCTCTCTGTTAGTTTATTATTAAATTTTCACTAGTTTATTATTAAATTTTCACTAGTTTTTTTTTTTTTTAAAAAAAAAAATCATTTAAAGATAAGAGAATTTAGTTTCTATTATCCTTCCTTTTTAAAATTTTGGAAACATTTGATAATCCTTTTATTTTATAACCAACTTTGACAAAAAAAAATTAACTTCAAATTACCAATATTACTAATTTTAAAATTTATTGAAAGTGTATTTATTGACATGGACTAAATTTTAATATTTGAAAATAGAAAAACTAAAATAGAATGAGACCGGATATATAAAGACTAAAATAGTAGTTCACCTATACTATTTTATTTTAAAAATTAATTTTAAAGAAGAGATTTTTAAAAAAGAAATAATTAAATACCTTTTTGGATCTAGATTTTGGGTATAATTTCTATTTAGTCCCTAAGTTTAAAGAACTTATATTTTTAGTTGTTAAGTTTTGAGTTTGATTTTAATTTAATCATAGGTTTCAACATGCTTCGATTTTATCTTGATGTTTGAGTTTTGTTTTAATTTAGTCCTTAAATTTCAAGATTTACATTTTTAGCCTTGATTTTCCATTAAATACTCACTTTCAAACTTTGACATCAATGTACAGTAATTAATTTAAATTAATCATGAAGTGAAATTTTAAAATTAATTTTGATAGTGATAGAAAATACTAAAACTTAATTAATTATAATGATTTTAAATGAGTTAGTAGACATTAAAATTAGAGACGAAAAGTGAGTCTTGAGTGAAAAACCAAAATTAAAAGTATAAATTTTGAAATATAGACACAAAATTAAAACAAAAATCATGTCTCAAGAGCAAAATTGTAATATTTTGAAATTTAGAGATTATTTAAATTGAAACTAAACTTAAAATTTAAAGATTAAAAATGTAACAGTTTTAAATGTAGAGACCAATCATAAACGAGATCCAAAAATTTGGGATATTTTTTCTTTAAAATTTGACAAAGGTGACAAATAAGAAAAGTTAAGCTTAAGACCCAAAAATTGGAGAGATACATATATGCCTACTTGAGTTAGAAACTTAGCAGTTAGTATTTGAATTTAATAAAACTTGTTTTAAGTTTTTAACCATATGGTTTTAAAAATATTTAAAAATCTTATATGATAGTCAATACACATGAGCTCTAAAATGAGTAGAGGGGGTGTAGATACATAGGTATTAACCTTTTGAAATAGAGATATATAGAGAGACCAATACTTGTGAAGAAAGGCAAGAAGAGGATTGGCATGAAAAGGAATCTTTTTTATGGAGATTGGTGCATCCCTACTTGATAGATATGAGTATTCTAGGCCTAAAGTTGAGGCATGATTCCATAAATATTAAATGGAAGTTTGCTCTTGGACAAGGAACCAAATTTAAATCTTCATTATTTTAAAACATGTTGTATGGTATATTCAAGCATATACTACTTATATTTACTTATAAAATAGTTATGCATTCAATTTGAAGGTTGTACCGAGTAAATTTGTAAAATTAAGATATGATTAAATATATATCTTTTGTTTATCTTTTCTATATATATATATATATATATACATATATATATATATTTAATGAAAATGAGAGGAGGATGAAGGATTTTAAAGAGTAACGAGATGGATCATAAAATATTGAGAGAAAAATCTTAAATCACTTATAAAACTGAAGATCCACAAATGAAAATTTATATTATTAAACGGTTATTTTTGAAATTATTAGAAAGAAAAGAAAAATTAGGAGAAGAACGGGTATAAAAATGTGGTTGGATTTTGGGGGGAAATAAAATACTAAATTGGGAAGGGTAAAAGTTGCAAAATTCACCTTGAAAAGTGAGAGGTTGCGATTATAGCAAAGAGGAATCCAGGATTGTTCTGACAGAAATGGAAGGGAGGGAAATAAATAAATAAATAATAATAATAATTGATTAAAAAAGAAAAGGAATGGCGGTGAAGCAAAAATAAGGAAGGGAGAGGAGGGGCCCACAGGAGACAATAGTAACACGTGTAAGAATCAGAGGGAGGGAGACTGGAATCCAGTACAGGTTGTACTACCGTAACTTTAAAGATAAAAAAAAAGGCTTTTGGAGGTATGGTAACGGTGTGGGGGCATCGCCGTAGTGCGCTGTGTCAGCTGAGTTGGGCCGTTTTCGTCAGAAAACTAGTGGGCCCTCGGCCCATTCAACCATTTTAAACACCCAAAAACAATATTTATAATTTTATGACTTCATAAATTCCCTCATTTTTACACCATCTGTGACTCGTCGATCATATCACATCTAAACAATGATTTAACGATTATAATTATTAAAATGAAAAGTCGAAATTATTTTTCTTAATTTTTTAAGGTTAGAAACTAAATGCTAGTATGGTATAATGTCAAGATTATTTCAGGACGATGTAAATAATAGAATTTCAATCTCAAATTTATAAATTAAAAAAAAATATATATTAATAAAAGATCTTAATCCAAGTCCATAGGAAAAGAATTTTTTTGAATAAAAAATATGACTTGAGGTTGAAGGGTATTATTTTTCCGCCCCGAAATTTAGGAATAATTTAATTATTAAAAAAAGAAAGAGAAAAAAGAAACTAGTTTGGCGAGGATTGCAAGGCTAAACGTCGTTTATCGACGGCGTCAGAGTGGACGGCTGATTTAGCGAGATGCATTCGTATATATATGACGGACGTTAGAAATGACGTTGACGGGGGGGCCGTTTGGGTCAATTGGTCTCCTTCTTGTTATGTAGGGCAGAACAGGCCGGGAGAAGGTGATTCAATCATTTCAGAAAGATGCCGGTTCACACCATTTTTCATTTTCTAAGCTTTTGATTCTCTTTCCCTTCTTCAACCATTTTTCTACCCCCTCTCCACCGCCTAAATCAACCCTTTTTCTTTCCGCCGCCGTTGGAAATCAACATGAAGAGGGAGCATCACCATCTTCATCCCCGTCCGGAGCCGCCTTCCATGGCTGCCGTTCCTAATGGGGAGAGTTATTTGAACACTGGTAAGACTAAGCTCTGGGATGAGGAAGCGCAGCACGATGGAGGAATGGATGAGCTTCTTGCTGTTTTGGGTTACAAGGTTAAGTCGTCGGACATGGCGGAAGTTGCTCAGAAGCTTGAACAGCTTGAAGAAGCTATGTGTCAAGTTCAGGATACTGGCCTCTCACATCTCGCTTTTGACACTGTTCATTATAATCCCTCTGATCTGTCTACCTGGCTTGAAAGTATGCTCACGGAGCTCCATCCGATGCCTAATTTTGCGCCGCCTCCGCCAGCTCCTTCGCAGCTGGACGATTCGTCGTTTTTAGCTCCGGCGGAATCCTCCACCATCACTTCCATTGATTACGACCCTCAACGGCAAACCAGTAGCCGGATTTTTGAGGAATCTTCTAGTTCTGATTACGACCTTAAAGCTATCACGAGCAGCGCGATTTATTCACCGAGAGAGAATAAACGTTTGAAATCCTCCGAGTCGGACTCGGATTTGTTCTCCACCTCGGCGATTGGGGCATCTGATTCTGTAACTCGCCCCGTCGTCCTCGTCGACTCACAGGAGAACGGAATTCAACTGGTTCATGCTCTGATGGCTTGTGCCGAAGCCGTACAACAGAACAATCTGAATCTAGCGGAGGCTCTGGTGAAGCGAATCGGTTACTTGGCGGTTTCTCAAGCCGGAGCGATGAGGAAGGTCGCTACGTTCTTCGCCGAAGCCTTGGCACGGCGAATCTACAGGCTCTGCCCTGAGAATCCACTCGATCATTCAATGTCCGATACGCTTCAGATGCATTTCTACGAGAGCTGTCCCTATCTGAAATTTGCGCATTTCACCGCTAATCAAGCGATTCTAGAAGCCTTCGAAGGGAAGAAGCGTGTTCACGTAATCGATTTCTCGATGAACCGAGGGATGCAGTGGCCGGCTCTGATTCAAGCCCTAGCTCTACGACCCAACGGTCCTCCAGCCTTCCGCCTCACCGGAATTGGCCCTCCGGCGCCGGATAACTCAGATTACCTCCAAGAAGTAGGCTGGAAACTCGCTGAATTGGCGGAAGCTATCCATGTAGATTTCGAGTACAGGGGATTTGTGGCGAATAGCTTGGCGGATCTGGACGCGTCTATGCTGGAGCTCCGGCCGAGCGAGGTGGAATCAGTGGTGGTTAACTCAGTATTCGAGCTGCATAAGCTACTGGCTCGGCCTGGTGCGCTTGAAAAGGTTCTGTCGGTGGTGAAGCATATGAAGCCGGAGATCATGACGGTGGTGGAGCAAGAGGCGAACCACAACGGTCCGGTTTTCGTGGACCGGTTCACTGAGTCACTCCATTACTACTCGACGCTATTCGACTCGTTGGAAGGCTCCCCCAACAACCAAGACAAGATCATGTCCGAAATGTACCTTGGGAAGCAAATTTGCAACGTTGTGGCTTGTGAAGGCGCCGACCGAGTCGAACGTCACGAGACCCTGACTCAGTGGCGGACTCGGTTGTCCTCTGCCGGGTTCGAACCGATCCATCTTGGCTCGAACGCATTTAAGCAAGCGAGTATGCTCCTCGCCCTTTTTGGCAGCGGAGAAGGGTATAGAGTAGAAGAAAACGACGGATCACTGATGCTAGGATGGCACACTCGCCCACTCATCGCCACATCCGCTTGGAAACTCGGCAACAACCCGGTGGTCGCTCACTGAGTGAAAATTCACAAGACGGGTTCGAACGCACCGATCCGGGTCAACTCAGTGGACCGAGGTCGACTAAAAAATTCCCCACTTCGTGTTTTTTTACCTCACACCCGAATGGAACAGTGCGTGGCAATAACAAGGAGCAATCTTATCTCACCACTGTCTGTCACCTTGACAGGGTGACCCACCACTAGCAAATGTGCCTTTCACCCTCACCTTTCACTTTTGCCTGGCACTCTCACCTTCCCCCCCCCCCCCTCTTCTCTCTTTTTTCTTTTTTTGGTGGGTATTCAAGGGCTCTTTTGTAATTCTCCAATGGTAGATTTCCAAAAACAAAACCCAAAAAAGAAAATTATGTATTTATGTTTATTATTCAATATTACTATATATATATATATTATGATATGAATTTAATTAGATTATTGGTAATAAAAAGCAAAAGGGGGAAGAAAGAAAAGATGAAAAAGGAAGAAGGGGCAGACTGGGTATTTTAGATTAGTGATTCAATGATGTAAAGAGGAGGGCAGAGAAGAGCTTCAATAACTCTGCTTTTCTTTTTTTCTTTATTACAAACACTCAGTCTTCTTTCTGCTTTTAGCTTTCAATTCCCCATTCTGTTTCCCTCTTGCACTGAAATTTTACTAACTCCTGCAAAGTCATGTACTTTGTTAATTATGGTTTTATATGCATTTTTTTACACCATTTTCTAATTTATGTTATTAAGTGGGTTGTAATGAATAGTCTCCTATATTGTGTTTTAAAAACTTGACCATTTTTCTGTTTTAAAAACTTGACCATTTTTCTTTAACGATTTAAATTTTTGGTCAAATTTGGTTGATATTCTAGTTAATTAATCCATAATACGCACCTGATATGATCTATAATCGTTTTACTAGTTTTCAATTGTTTATTAGATTCAAATTGGCCATAATACACCGATATTATCTCTGAAGTCCATGTTATGAAAAAAGCGAAAAAATGTGAACGGTAGATAATCGTCATAGAGAATTACGTAGATCATTAACAGTAGGGAGAGAATATTTTACTATTAGAGAGAATAGTTTAGATTATAGACCAGAGATGTCACTAAGGTTAGAAAGTTTATATAATATACTCATCTAAATTCTAGGGTCAAAATCGTTAATAACATATATATGACAAATACAAATATAGGGATATCTCTATAATAAATTCAAGGTATTCTAACCGATTCTAACTTTTATATGGATTAAATTGCTGATTTGGTCTCTATAGTTTGATGATAAAAGTTATAATTTTATCTATACAGGTTTAAAAATTAGAATTTAGTCCTAAACTTTATAAATAATTACTATAACTTTGACAAACTTTGAACTATTTATGACGGTTTTTCTTAGTTTCTTTTCCCTCTTCTTTTTATAGATTGAAAAATCTTGTGAACAGTTTAATAGATCGAAAGTGGGGAAAAAAAGGCAAAAAGATTTTCACAAAGTGTTGAATTATTTGATTAGTCACTTTCTAAGTTGGATGTAGAGCCATAACATACAAAGAAAGATCAAAAGTTTGAAAAAGAGAGAAACCAACTAATCAAAACCTTCTTTAATCATTTGATCAATATAAATATAACCCATCTTTACTTGGCGTACTTTAAACCATAATAACCATATAACCCATCTTTACTTGGCGTACTTTAAACCATAATAACCGATCTCGACGTTCTATCTTTTGACTTTCAAATTTCATAACTATACAAGCAAAATTTAGCTTTTACTTTAGACAATGTCAGTAATGCATGTAGTTTGCTTAACATTCATTAATTTTGCCTTTTAACCTTTTAATTATAGCTTTAATTTTGTAATTAATCATTTATGATGTTTTGGAAAAGAAAAATTCTTCGGTAGAACCCGTTCGTGGTGAATTTGGACTTGACGAAATATGGGTCAAGAGCAACTAATCATTGAGTAGTTCTGATATAATTTTAATTTGTATAAGATGAGGAAAAATCCATCTCATCAAATCCTAGGAGGAAACGGTAAACTTATTTCATTCTCTCTATAAATACATCATCTAGGGGTGGAATCGATTCGGTTCGGAGGCCAAACTGAATCGAACTGATTTTATTTATACATGAAACCGAACAAACCGAACGAACCGGTTCTATTCGGTTTCATGTTTTTTTTTTTTTTTTTATTTACCTAAAATTTGAATCGGATGAGGACTGGCGGTCTCGAACGACTAACGAGCACGAACGAGCTGGGGGTGGCAGTTTTGAAGGAGCACGAAGGGAAGTGGCTGTCTCGAACGAGCACGAACCAAATTTTCCTTTCCTCTGGTTCACAGGTGGTCTCGAACGAGCACGAACGAAGAACGAATTATGGTGACGATAAAGAAGAAGAAGTCGTGCGGCGGGTCGGCGGCGTCGGCAACAAACAAACCCTAGAACTAGAAGGAAGAAATCGAAAGCAGAAGCCAGAAGGAAGAGAAGAGAATACTCGTGCGAGTGTGGACTGCGGTGAGTCTTTTAGTTTTATTAAATATTAATATTATATATATATTTAAACGGTTCGGTTTGATTTAGAAATCGATTTTCAAACTTGGAACCGAACTGAATCGAACCGTTTAAATTCGATTTTAATAGCCCAACGAACTGCATCGAACCGATTTTTTCGGTTTTACTTATAAATCGGTTCGGTTCGATTCGGTTTAAGCGGTTTTGCTGTCCAGCCCTAACATCATCATAACTCTATATTTGAGAACTTTATCTCGAACTTAAACTTTGTGAGTTATTCTTCTTTCGAATAGTTCTCCACTCTCAAAATTACAAATTTATCATTGTTGTCACGTGAAAGTGATGTGTGTTTTCTCTTATCCAGATTTTGACATCAATAATAATCGGAATGAATATACTAGAGATGTAAAAAAAAGAAAGAGAGAGAAATAATAATATGTGCAAGAGAGGGCATGAATAAGTTGTTCCAAATGATTGATGAATATTTAAAGAATTTGAGAATGGAAGAGAAAATCAAAATAGATTTGTTTTAAGGGATTTGTCTAGACACGAGGAGGCACAAAATCAATGATCATCAATTCAGATGAGTTTCAAATGAACTAAAAAGGTATTTGCACGTGCTTTGCATATATTTTAATCATAAAATTTGTATGAATCTGATTAACAACTTTACTTTTTATGTGGCTTTGTTATGAGTAATTAGGTTGGGGGGAATTTGAATCTTTCTGACGGCTTTGTTGGATTGATAGTCTTTGATACTTAGGTCATGCCTGGCTTTAACCTCGATGAAAATAAATAGTTCTTCTTCATCCACTTCTTTTTATCTCGGTGTAGGGTGAGCATAGAAGCACAAAAAATCGATCCAACTAAATTGAGGTTGGTCGATTTTTGGTTTTCATATAAAAAATTTGGAAAATCGACTGACCGACCGATATATAAATATTATGAAATTTTTTCTTTTAAAAAATAAGTATAAAAGTAAGGCCACTACCATCAATGTCCAAGCCTATTGCCTTAGTATTAGATTTATTTTTTTCTTTTTTATGTTGCCTAAAGTCCAAGCCCATTATATGAATGATTAATTTTTTTCCATAAAAAATGATTGATTTAAATTTAAAGAAGTTGCAAATTATATTAACCTAATAATAACACTTCATCAATTCATTTTTCATTTTCATTCACTTTTGGCTTTGCTTGCAAAAAAAAAAAAAAAAAAAAAAACCGACAAAACCAACCGACCGTCAGATTTCACACACTTTTTTTGGTCGATTTTCGATGCCGATTTTATCTCAAAACCAACACCGATCAATTGATGCACACCTCTATCGTTGTGTATTTAATCAATTATTAATGACAATTTAAATAGACATAGACTTCATTTGGGATTGCTGTAGCTTTTAAAATAATTGTTGACAGTTGTCCTTTCAGCTGTGAAAAGAAGTAAAATAGTGTTTGGTAAATTTCAGTTTAAACTTGAAAAAATATGTTAGAGTGTTTTTTAAATAAATACAAAAACATCTTTTGTTAGATATAATAACTAAAATAGATTTAGAATCAACTTTTTTTTTTTTTTTTTTTTGGTAATCTAAAATTTTAAATAATTCTTTAGTATGATAAAATTTGTTTGTTATAAATTAATTTTTAAATATTAACAGAAATAGTTTTATTTAAAAAAATCAATATCGTATACTTTTTTAAAAAATTGGTGCATTTAACTCATAAAAATATAAAATAGATTTGATTATGTAAGAAATAGGTAAATATAAAAAATAAATATTTTTTAAATAAAATTGAAAACTAAATATTAGTTAAAAGTTCTACTTGATTTGAGAAGAATCTAAGAGTTAATAAGATATTGCTTTCAAATAAACATGAAATTAAGATGTTTTTAAAAAAACATATTTCAAATATATTATACCAATTGTTAAAAAATTATTAATATTTTTTTCAAAAAGCTTTTTGACACAGCTAACATAATACCAAATATAGTCATAATGTCATTGGGTTAATTAGTTGGCTCAAGTTAAATAAGCTCGTCTCAATGTGATGCTCGGGCAAAAATACTTTGTTACTTCAATTAATGTGAAAATGAGTTATATTCTCCAATACTGGTAGAGCCACATATGGGCCAGGGGTCACGTGGGCCCTCTCAACTATATAAAATTTAAGTAATATTTATATATATAGTCTACAGGCTTCATAACTACTCCTCTTACTACAGGACGCTTACGAGACGCTACTTGGGAAACATTAGCTACAGGCGGCCAGAGTTGGGAAGGATTAGGTGGCAAGCACACTGTCGATAAAGTAGATCCGACCCAGGGTTACCCTGCACTTCCAAGATGGATCGAAGGAGGAAGCCAAGACGCCAATTAAAATGGAATATTTTCTCAATTTTTGTTATAGCTATTGCAGTCGTTGAAGCAACTATTGGCCCAGCTATTGTTTCGTCAATTTATCGTAACAGAAAACCCGATTTGTTTAAGTCTAATATGGTATATTGGTGTCTTTTAAACTCTTCTTCATTCAAAGTTGTATTTTTCAATACAATAGTTATAGAAAGTCGTTTTATGGGATAACTTTGCTATTTCTTCTTTTCTATCGAATCGATCATAACCGCTACTTACATTCCACAAAATTGTGCACCACAAATAGGAGCTAATAAAGAGACCGACAATCCCATAGAAAGACATTACGATTCCCTGTGGAAAAAAATTATTTGCTGAGACGGAAATAAAGATACCAAATCACTACTAAGATAACTGAAAGTTCTAACCAATAAAAACCCTAATGAACCTAAAAAAAGATAAAAGCCCAGCAGAAATAGGTTATGCTTTTTGTGGCATATGCTATGGGGTGGTGGTCCCGCTTATGGGGTCAAATCAATACATTTGAAGAAGAAAGATTGGAATATCAATCTCATCGATCTCATAAGTATCATATCAAATCCCATCTATCGAATTGCCTTTTTGAGAAATACGAGACATCTAATTCATACAAGTAAAGAGATATGTTCATTGATAAGAAAGTATATATATATATATATATATATTGATTTTTTATTTAACATGTGATTTTTTTTAGTACAAGTGTATCTTGTTTTTACTACGAATTATTTTCTTTGGTTAACAGAAGTTGTAGTTTTTCCAATATTTGCAAGTTTATTACTTTTCTTTTTTCCTCATAGAGGAAATAAAGTAATAAAATGGTATATTGTAAGTATCTGTGTACTCGAGCTGCTTCTAACAATCTATGCATTTTGTTATCATTTTGAATTAGACGATCTATTAATCCAACTGATGGAGGATTATAAATGGATCCATTTTTTAGATTTTTACTGGAGATTGGGAATCGATGGACTTTCCATAGGACCCATTTTATCGACAAGGTTTATCACCACTTTAGCTACTTTAGCAGCTTGGCCAGTTACTCGAGATTCCCGATTATTCCATTTTCTAATGTTACCAATGTATAACAGTCAAATAGGATCATTTTCTACTCGAGAGCTCTTACTATTTTTTATCATGTGGGAGTTAGAATTAATTCCCGTTATCTACTTCCATTGATGTGGGGCAGAAAGAAATGGTTGTATTCAGCTACAAAGTTTATTTTGTACACTGCAGGAGGTTCCATTCTTTTGTTAATGGGGGTTCTGGGAATCGGTTTATATGGTTCTTTCTAATGAACCAACTTTAAATTTTGAAACATCATATAATCAATTGTATCCTATAGCATTAGAAATACTATTCTACATCGGATTTCTTATTGCTTTTGTTGCTACTTAGTATTGACAATAAGTCTGAAAAAGTATCTAAAAATAGAAAATTTAGATATTTGTACCCTATCGAAATAAAGAACCATGACATATATGTTTGGAATAGATTCCATTTTGAGAGAGTTGAAAAAGCACTATCTCGTTAAAAGGTTTCTATACATCTGCCATTCCTCGAGGCATTTCTTTAGACAAAGACTCCATTTTTTTCCCTCTTTTTTGACATTAAATATTTCTTAAAACATGAAGTGTGAATCAAACTCATGTTTGAATTGAAATTGAGATATTGATGCAAATTCTTCCCCTTTGAATTAGATAGATTCATATCTGAAAGAGGTTGTCAAAAAGTTCATTGAAAATTGACTATTTGTCCCTATGTTAGAAGTGTTCCAGAAATGTCTTCAATAACTTGTTGATCCCTATCCCAGATTTGCAAATTTATCGTTTTTGACCTTATAATTGTTCATAAGGGATTTTTTTTTATTTTTTTATTTTTATTTTTTTTTATTTAAATGTTGAAGAGGTGAGTAAGGGGCTGCTTCTTAGCGCTCCAGGAAATGAGATTCCGACCAAGAAAAATCGAGGTAGAGTGTCAGTCGTCAGAGCAGCCAGTTTTTTTTTTTTTTTTTTTTTTTTTTTTTTTTATATATATATTTTTTAATTTTAATAAGAGTAGGGGCGAAGCAACTAGATCAAGAGGAAGAGGGCCGGATAGCTTGGCACCTGGAGATATAGACGTAGTGCAGGACAGTCTCGACGAGATAAGAATCCTAGTCGTGGCTTCAAACCTCACCAACTTCATTTTTTAAAATTTAATATTTTTTTGGAAAAGAAAAATCAAATCCTATAGTTGTAGCCTGCCTATTGAAATTTAATTTGTTTAAAATCAAATCTGTTTAAAAACTTTAAATTTTTCTTTAAAAAAAAAAAATTATTTTTGTAAAGGACCCTTGCACCTCAGCAAAAATTTAAAAGGAAAAAAAAATTAGCAAAAGTATCTTTTTTTTCATACTTAAATCTCAGTAGCATTCTATTAAAAAGGTATGATTAACTTTTTCTCTTAACATAATTTTCATATTTTTATTACTTAATATATATTTATTTTAATTAGTTTTAGAGTTAAAACTTACTTGTGTTAGTATGATAAGTTTCAATTTTTCCTCAAATTTTCATACTTTTAAATCTATGTAATAATACTTTTATTGATAATACTTTTGTAGAGTTAACTATATAACAATAGGGAGTGATATTTTAAATGAAAACTAACAATAAAGACCATGGATTCATCATGTTAAAAAACAAAACATACCTCTAATTTTGATAGATTTTATAGAAAAATCAATTTAGGAGAACTATCTGCATATCCGAACTAAAATTTCTAAATATGATGCTTATTCAAGAACAAGTTCGTAGAACATACTTACCAGAAGGTCTTTGTCAACCTCAATTTTTCCATTCAAGAAATTTGAATCAATTACAAAACATAAAAACTCGTGGAGGACAGTTATAATATGTACTAAACTAGTTAATCTAACAAACTATGAATATTTTTTTTAATATTTTTTATAGTTTTTTAATTATATAGTGTCCCTCTATATAAAATTTCTGATTCCGCCACTATTATTGAAGTAAAGTATTTTTTTTTCACGTCCAGTAAGAACGTAATATTTCACATAAAAGGATTAAACTTGATAAGGAGCCATGTAGATTAAACAAGATATGGTTTGCGAAATCATAGTTATTTAATAATATTTGTCAGAAGTTAGGTGGTTCTAATTAAAATTTATCATCCGTTCATTTTACATTTTACATTTTTTATTATTTTAAAAATAAATAATGATTTGAAAAGTGACAGATGATTTCAATTGATAAGTTGAGTATAAGAGAATCTTATGCACAATTATCAACATATAAAATAATACAATTTGGATTATATTAATATAACATTGAACCCTCTTCATTATTTGATTTAAATATGATCGTGGATCTAAATTCAGAGAATACTTAAATCAAACTAATTATTTAAAACATTTTAGGGAACCATTTGCATCTTTTTATTTATTTATTTTTTAATATTTTCTTACTGTTCCCCAATAAAGTTTTTTTTTTAATACCGTAACAAGATTTTTTTTCTTAAAGATTTCAAAGTACTAAAATAAATCTCGAAAAGTTTATTAAAATTTTGTATGTCAGAGAAGGTAAGCAAAATAGAGAAAAATACGTGTGGTATTAAAAAAAATAAAAGGTTAAATTACAAATTTACTCTTTCAATTTTTAGATTTGTGTCGGCCGTTGGTATGTAAACTTTAAAAATTGTCTAATAGGTGTCTATAAACTTTCAATTTTGTATCTAATAGTTCTTTAACCTTTCAAGTTTGTGTCTAATAAATTCTTGATATATTTGATTAAAAAAATAGGTAGTTGACCTATTATATAAAAATTTAAATTTTATGTGATCTTGTGGATCTATAAAATTTTAATTTTATATCTAGTAAATATATAAATTTTACAAAATATGTCAAATAGGTCAAGGACTATAAAATACAACATTAAAATATTATAAATTTATTGGACATAAAATTAAAAATTTGAACAACTCTTAGACATTTTTTAAACTTCAAAAAACTTAACGAACATAAAATTGTGAGGGTTTAAAAATCTATTAGGCACTATTTAAAGTTGAGGTATCTATTTGACCTAAAATTAAAAGCTCAAAAATAGTATTAGACAATTTTATTTATATTTTTTTTGAAGAATCATATAGGCATAAGCTTATCAATGGTGAGTGAGGGTATATGGGGAGTGAGCAATAATTAAGTAGGGCCTCTTGAACGAGGGCATACCTTACATGAGATATAATCATTTTGATATATTGTTTTAAATTCAATTCATTGAAGTTGAAATTGAATTTTTTTGGAATGATTTTAAAAGAATTAAAATCAATTTTATCATTTTTTCAAAATCACTAAAAAAAAAAAAGTTTTCTAACAATTTATAATCAAGTTTAATTAGTAGTATAAAAGATATCCTTAAAAGTGTAAAATAAACACCAAATTAATTTTGAGTGATTTAAGGTGCAACTCATATTGGTTTTAAACATGAAAATGATTTTACCTCTTTGAAAGTCACTCACAAATATGTACTTATTACAATATTCAAAATCCATGACTAAACTAAGTAGAGGTCAAATTTAAGAGAACAATTTTCATTGGTTAAGGACAAACAATACCATCTGGTGAAATTCATCTTTCGCATCATCCTTTGAATAGATTTTAGTATGTGATACATTGATCAAGAGATCCGTGATTCGGATCCACCTACCTTTTATTGTAATATTTTACTTGACTATTCTATCTTATTGTCTTTAAATTATTGTTTCTTAATTAAATATTATATTGATAATTCATTTTTAAAACTTATTTTAGCAATATTTTTTAAATAAGTATAACAAATTAAAAAAATAATACTTCACATGTGATGTGAAACACACTATAGTGTTTAAAACTACATTTGGTTGTAATGACTTTAAGCATAATTTGCTTTCCTATAATTGAGATTATATAAAAACATATATTCGGTATTTCAATATTTTCATTAATTTTTTTTAATTATTTTTTCTTTTAGCTTTTATTTTTAATTCAATTCATCGAAGAAAGAGTGGATGTGAATGAAAGTAAGAGAAAAGAGAGGGAGAGGAAAAGAGAAAAGGGAAAAAAGAAAAAAAAAAGTTACTAATGTAAATACAATAAAAAAATCAATAAATATTTTCAAGTCATTTAAAGTTTTCTACTCAATGACCTTTTACAATTATTTTTCAAATCATATAGATTAAAGTGTTTCAAGACGTTGATTTTCTCTTTAATATTACTAAGTGACTAATTCTATTTAACAATATTTCTTCACACTCTTTTCTAGGTGAAATTAAGAAGAGACTTCATTTAGGTTGAAGCTTTGATGACTATGATTTTTACTAGGTCCAGTTGGGTTTCTAAATCTTGGTGAGTTCTCTTTTCTTCTTCTCCCTTTTTTTGTTTCTTTTAATTCTTTACTTTGTCATTTGTATTTTTTTTATTCAACTACATACCTTTTGTCTTTCATTACTTGTTCTCTCCATTTCTATTTCTTCCATACTATGTTATTTTAACAATTTATATATCTTGCTAACAAGCAAATGATTGTTTTCAAGAATTGTGCACCAACAAAATATTCCCCATACTCTAAGCTACCACAAATTATCCATTCTTTTGTTTAGTATTGAAAAATGCTCAAGTTAGTTCATTAATAGTTCTCTCGCTACGTGGATAACTCCGTCAAATTTAGTATGATTTTCATATTTATTCTTCTTCTATTATTTTATTTACTTAGATCATGTTCTTTATTTACCATGTTTGAAAACTTTGTTATTCTATACGATCCACTTGTATGTCTCCACATACATGCTTAAGTTACAACGATAATCAAGGATCTTAGTTTATTGGTTTGTGGTTAATGTAATTAAAATATCCCATATTACATAGACAACAGTGAAGAAAATATCTCATATTATTACATCACAAGTGTTTGTTCATACAAGGGTTTACAAACTACAAGACCCTACGAGATTTAGGGCATCAACCCCAACAATTGAAGGAACTCTTATTTAAGAGAACTAGTGAGTGAAAGCAAGATCTTTCCAAGCATATTGTGAAAGAATTAAATGCATTCACAAACATACAAGAACAATTATGCATCTTAAAATAAATTACCGCATGCTTTCTTAATCAAATACAAAAGGAATGAGAGACATACCTTTAAAGAACTCTTCTTCTGTAAATCTTTCGCTCTCGTGAATAATTGGACAGCAAACTTTCGCTATCGTCATAATCGGCCAATCTATCCAATTGTCTAGCAAATCTCGCTCAATCTTTTAGTCTTTCACTCAATCATTTACACAATTGTTTAGTAAATCTCGCTTTACATGATCGTTTAGTCTCTCGCTTTATATGATCGTTTAGTCTCTAGCTTTACACGATTGTTTAGTCTCTAGTGAGCAAAACGATTAGTAATTTACTAAATGAAGCTATCAATCATTAAAATGAAAACACTTTTCATTTTATCCTTCAGTTATTCAAAACTGAACATAACTTCCCAGTTGCACGGTTAATGGAGAAAATAACCAACAAAAAACAATTATCTCATAATTGTTTTTATTATAAATAAATATAATAACTAACTTATCATATTATATTTATAGCCTATAGTTTTAATATCACATCATATGTAATATTTAAACCATCGTTCTTTTCTCCTTTATTTAATATAAATCATATTTATATCAAATTCCTTCAATTAATGTAATACATCAAATCAATTATATCACATATAATTGAACCAATTTAATTATATCATATATAATCAAATTCGCAATTGTTAATTTGAACACTTCAAACTAACCCAAAAACTGATTCTCAACTTGAATCCATTGAGGTACCAAGGGAACCTTATGAACCTGTAGCTTGAAGCTCCAACAGTACATGAATAACTGACTAAACTCTTTAATCACGAAATCCACCATCCGTTAACTGCCGGGCACTCCACTAAAGACCGACAGCTGCACACTATAGATATATTTCTAACTCCATTGGATATAACCAATTAATAGTACGATAACCCTTCACAAATCACTCGTAAGTACAACTGTGCCAATTTACCATTTTGCCCCTGTAGTTACATCTAACTCCTTAAGTACCATTGATTTCTCTAATGAACAATACATCATAGTCCTACTATGAGTGAACACTTCTCGAGCCATGAGAAAGTGTGTGGCGTCACATCGTTTAAGCCCCGAAATCAACCCTTAAGGGAGCAATCTATCTACTTACCTTGTTTCGAGGAAGGAGTGAATTACATCTTGTGTAGCTGAGTTCCCAGCTCCCTAATCAGACGAATCCACAAAGTGGTAGGTTTGAGTCGACAATCTGGCCACTAGCACCCATGCAAATCAAAGAACTGCCCTCATAGGTAGGAATTCTCAACTCACTCAGGATTAAGGTCATGTTACCTATGGTCATCCTAGTGGAATGAAAGACTCTGTCATGAACGGTGTTATATAACGAGACTAAACATTTCGTGGTTCAGTCTTATAAAAACTCATTTGTATAGGACAACTCCACTCGCATGTCTCCACATGAATGATCAGGATCAAACCATCTCTAGCACTTTACAACACTTGTAACATCTACAAAGTGGGTCGTATTTGTAGTATCACCAGGATAAAGTTTCCATCCTTTATTCATATACTACAGACCATTTAGGTTATCACTTAAGGCATGATCCACTTGTATGTCTCCACATACATGCTTAAGTTACAACGATAACCAGGGATCTTAGTTTATTGGTTTGTGGTTAATGCAACTAAAATATCCCATATTACATAGACAACAATGAAGAAAATATCTCATATTATTACATCACAAGTGTTTGTTCATACAGATGTTTACAAACTACAGAACCCTACGAGATTTAGAACATAAATTCCAACACTATGGAGACCGAGTATGTAGTGGCTTGTGAAGCTACTAAGGAGGCCGTTTGGCTCAGGAAGTTCCTGACTCATATGGAAGTTGTTTCAGATATGTCTAGGCCCATCATCCTTTATTGTAATATGGTGCTGTGGCAAATTCCAGAGAGCCTAGGAGTCACAAGCGCAACAAGCATATTGAGCGAAAATACCATCTCATCAAAAAGATTGTGCATCGAGGGGACGTGATTGTCACGAAGATAGCTTCAAAGTACAATTTTGCTGATCTGTTTATGAAGGCTCTCACGGCTACAGTATTTGAGGGTCACCTTCAGAACATGGGTCTATGGGACCGTTCGCGGCTGGACTAGGGCAAGTGGGAGTATTGTGGTACTGGGCCTTTATGCCCTAGTTTATTGATTTGTACTTATATTTTTCTTGTATACCCCACTAGCTTTAGGACAAGTGGGAGATTGTTGAGGTTGATACCCTAAATCTCGTAGGGTCCAGTAGTTTGTAAACATCTATATGAACAAATATTATGTGATGTAATAATATGAGATATTTTCTTCACTATAGTCTTTGAAATATGATATATTTTAGTTGCATTAACCACAAACCAATAAACTAATATTTCTTGTTATTGTTGTAATTAAGCATGTATGTGATGACATACAAGTGGATCGTGCTTTAAGTGGTAACCTAAATGATCTGTAGTATATGGATAAAGGAGAGAAACCTTATCATGTTGATGCTACGAGTGTGACCCACTTTGTAGATATTACAAGTGTTGTAAAGTGCTACAAATGGTTTGATCCTGACCATTCATGTATTAGACATGCGAGCGGGGATGCTCTATACAAAAGAGTTTGTATAAGATCAGACCATGAAATGTTTAGTCTCGTTATATAACGCCGTTCATGACAGAGACTTTCATTTCACTAGGATGACCATAGGTAACATGACCTTAATCCTGAGTGAGTTGGGAACTCCTGCCTATGAGAGTGGTTCTTTGATTTGTATGGGTGTGGGTGGCCAGATTGCCGACTCAAACCTACCACTTTAGGGATTCGTCTGATTAGGGAGCTGGGAACTCAGTTACACACGACGAAATTCACTCATTCCCTGATGTAGGGGTAAGTAGATAAAGTGCTTCCTTAAGGGCTGATTCCGGAACTTGAACAATGTGGCGCCACACTTTCTCTTGGCTCGAGAATGTTTTACTCATAGTAGGACTACGATATATTGTTCATTAAAGGAATCAATGGTACTTAAGGAGTTAGATGTAATTACAGGGCCAAAACGATAAATTGTCCCGACTATACTTACGAGTGATTTGTGAAGTGCCATCGTACTGTTGATTGATTATATCCAATAGACACAGAAATATATCTGTAGCGCAAAGAGTGCAGCTGTCGGTGTTTAGTAGAATGCCTGAAAATTAACGGATAGTGGACATTGTGATTAAAGAGTTTAGTCAGTTATTCACGTACCGTTGGAGCTTCAAGCTGCAGGTCCATAAGGTCTCATTGGTAGCTCAATGGATTCAAGTTGAGAATCCGTTTTTGGGTTAGTTTGAAGTGTTCAAATTAACAAGAGAAAATTTGATTATATATGATATAATTAAATTGCATCAATTATATGAGTTATAATTGACTTAATGTATTAGATACATTAATTGGAGGAATTATTATTAAATGTTACAAGGGAGAAAAATAACTATGGTTTATATATTGCATGAGATGTGATATTAAAACTATAGGTTATGAATATATTATTTATATTTATAATTAAATCAATTATGGGATAAATGGGTACAGTTTTTTCTCCAAATAACCGACTTAGTGGGAAGTTGTGATCAGTTATGGTAACTGATGGATAAAATGAAAATTGTTTTTATTTTTACACAACGTGATCATTAAACGATTGAGAATTGTACGATCAAAAGAATTAGCTATACGATAGCTTGAGAGCATACATATTGTGCAACGAATTTTCTATATGATAGTCACTTGTTTTCTAAACGATCGGTACATAGTCTATAAAATAGACCATAGTCATCTCCCACTTACTCGATCGTCTATACGATCTGTTAAATGTTGGGGATGATGCCTTAAAGTCTCATGTCCTGTAGTTTGTAAACACAGTTTTCTATGAACGCTTGTGATGTTTAATATATGATATTTACTTCACTTTTTATCTTTAAACATTGGATGTTTTATTTGCTTTACCACAAACCAATAAATTAAAATCCCTGGTTGTCATTATGTAACTTAACCATGTATGTGGTGACATACAAAGTGGATCATGTCTTAAGTGATAACCAAAATGGTCTGTAGTATATGGATATAAGAGGGAAACCTTATCTTGGTAATGTTGCGGATGCGGCCTGCTTTGTGGAATAGTAACAAGTGTTGTGACTTGCTATTGATGGCCTGATCCTGATCATTCGTGTGGGGACATGCAAGTGGAGGCGTCCTATACAAAAAGTTTGTATAAGACCTGGCCACGAAGTGTTAACATCTTGTTATATAACGCTGTTTATGACAGAGACTTCACTTCACTAGGATGACCATAGGTAACATGACCTCAATCCTGAGTGAGTTGGGAACTCCTGCCTTTGAGGGTGGTCCTTTGATTTGCATGGGTGCGAGTGGCCAGGTTGCTGACTCAAACCTACCACTTTGGGGATTTGTCTGATTTGGGAGCTGGGAACTCAACTACATAAGATGGAATTCACTCCTTCCCTAAAGCAAGGGTAAATAGATAGATTGCTCCCGTAAGGGCTGATCCCGGGGTTTGAATGTCGTGGTGCCACACACTTTCTCATGATTCGAGAGGTGTCCACACATAGTAGGACTATGCTGTATTTTGAAAAAGTTAAATAACATGCAGTGGACGTATCAAGGATTCATATGCATTCAAATTCTCTAATTTTGGCAGAAACTAAAGTATGATTTTTTAAAAAGAGGGTTTTAAGATCATACCTTTGAAGAACTCTCCAAGAACTCGAATGTACAGTAGCAGCCTTCCCCAGAGATCATCGTGAACCACCTCAAAGTCTCCTCTACTATCTTCTTGGAGCTTTGGATAGAGATTTGGCACTCAAGAAAAGCTTGTAATGGTGAAGAACAGTGAAGAACACACAGCAGCCGAATGGAAAAACACTTTTCTTCTCATAGAGATTTTCTCTCAAAATTTCTGCTTTAGTTCTTCTCAAATGATTCCAAACTTCTTTATATATTGTAGATGAACATGCAAAGAAGTGAATTTCATGGCTTACAGCTCATGCTTGGAGAGAAGTTAATGGCTTTTGTATGAGGAAGAAGATGAAGATAATGAAAAAAATGCATTCTCCATTTTGTTCAACATGCAAATCCGATTTTCATTTTTCTTTTAAAAACACAAAATGATTTCAAAACCATTTTGATTAATAAAATTGAAAATTAATTTTCTAAAATTAATTTAAAAAATATTAATTTAATATCAAATATTAAATCAAATTTTACACAATAATCATCTGCATATATTTAAATCATATTTAAATATATATTCTCTTGTTCCGTTTAATTTGAACGTTTAAAATTAATTTCTCAAGCTACTTTAAAGCTTATCCATTTACGAGCTAGTAGGGGGACCTCGCAGATCTACAGATCATGGGCTCCAACGATTTGAGATTAATCGGCTAAACTTATTAGTTCGATCTAACCCCCATTCGTTAACTAATGGTACACTCCACTATAGCCCATAGTTGAACTCCCCTTACTGTAGATATATTATGTCTACTTAATAATCATAATCAATAAATAGATCCTTCACAGGTTTGTAATCATAATTAGGTCAAAAATACCGTTTTACCCCTGTGAATATATCTTGTTCCTTAAGTTCCTACTAATCCTCTAATGAACAATTCTGATTCATAATATTTATGAATCAAATCCTTTCTCTATCATGAGAAGGCGGGGTTCGGATTGTTCAAGAACTGGAATCAATATTTAAGAGAACAACCTATCTGCTAACCCTAAATAGGGAAGGAGTGAATTCCATCTTGCAAGACTATGTCCTCAGCTATTTATCCGGTCTTATCCCCAAAATGGTAAGCTTATTGAGTAGTGTTGCTGGACTACTCTCATCATTTGCAGATCAAAGGATAATCTCGAACAAACAGGAGTTCGTAGCTAGCTTAAGATTAAGATCGAGTTAACCTAGGTTATATAATAAATGAAATAGTTCGTTTTAACAGTAAACACTCGTTATAAAGAAAAGTGACTATTTTCGTGGTCCAGTCTATATGAAAACTCATTGTATAGGATGCCGCCACTCTCATGTTTCAACATGAACGATTTGTGGATCACATCGTTTGAAGCACCTTACAATTTCTTGTAACAACTACAGAGTGGGCCACATCCAATAGTGTTATCAGGATGAGATACCCAATTTCATCCATATACTTATTAGACCATTTAGACTATATACTATCAACTTGATCCTGTTTACGTCACTACATAAAGTTACAGTATTCAGACTATAGCAAAGGATGCGTTTATTGGATTTCTATAATAAGATGCAAAATCAACAAGCCATTATTATTGATAAAATAGAATGTTTAACACGAACTGCGAGTTCTAGGACATTTCCAACAATATTGTTCATTAGAGGGATCAGTGATACTTATGGAGTTAGATGTAACTATAGGGGAAAAAATGGTAAATTGGCCCAGTTGTACTTACGAGCATCTGTGAAGGGTTATCGTATTGTTGATTGGTTATATCCAATGGACATAGAAATATATCTATGGTAAGGAGAGTTCAACTGTCGGTCTTTAGTGGAATACCTGGCAGTTAACAGATGGTGGATCTCGTGGCTAAAGAATTTAGTCACCTATTCACGTACCGTTGGAGCTTCGAGCTATAGGTCCATAAGGTCCCCTTGGTAGCTCAATGGATTCAAGTTGAGAATCAGTTTTTGGGTTAGTTTGAAATGTTCAAATTGACAAGAGAGAGTTCGATTATATATGATATGATTGAATTGATTAATTATATATGATATGATTGACTTTATGTATGAGATACATTCATTGGAAGAAAATGGATATAAATATGATTTATATCTAGTGGAGGAGAAAACACTATGGTTGATATATGATATTAAACTATAAGTTAATGAATATAATATGATTATATTTATTATTATTAGTTGGATAATTATAGGATAATTGGCCGCCGTTTTCTCCGTAACTGTGCGTTAGTGGGAAGTTCTATTCGGTTTTCGTAACTAAAGAATAAAACGAAAATTGTTTTCATTTTGCAAAGATCATGGTTATTTGCTCAAGAGTAATGTGCTGTCTATCACTTAGTAAAATTAGAGACTATACGATAGCCCGAATTTATTACATGATCGCATACACGCACGTGCAATCTTCTAAATGATCGTTTACCTTTTTCTAAACGATCGTCTAGCGCTAAGCATTTACTAAACGATCGTATAGACGATCGGTGCCCTTTTACTATACAATCGGGTACTTCACCTAAACGATCAAGTATTTTGTCTATACGATAGATGTAGTCTTCTCCCATTTGCTTGATCGTCGTATACAATCTTTTTCCTCCTCCCTCTCTACTAAATCCGAACAGATCCCACTTTTTGGATTCTCACACTGAGAATACTAAGGGTTCCAAGTTCTGATGTCGTCCTCATCTCGTCTGTTCATGTGGAGACTGTTTGTGGTAGACGACCGGAGTTTGGGTGCACAATAGCTTGACGTTCCAGCGAGAGCGAGAGCACCTGTTCCTTGGAGAGAACGAGTTTTGCCGAGAAGAAAGAGTCTTCAACTGGTAAGTTTACTTGTTCTCTTGTTTGTTATTTTTAAAGCATGCCGGTAATTTTACAGTATGATGCATATCTGTTTTTTTGAATGTGAATATGGTAATTCTGTCACAACGTCTTTGGAAAGATCTGCTTCTGCTCAGAGGAACTCCTGTATAAGAGTTCCTTCACTAAATTCCTCATACCCTCTACCAAATCCTACAAAGCCTACAACCCTAGATTCTCACTCTGAAAATACCGAGGTAGCCTTCTGGTGGTGTCTACTTCCTGTTCGAGAGTTGAGTGAGATTTGTTCTTGTTCTAAGAGATAGCTAAGGCGTGATGTTCGTGTTGGTGAACGATCGTGCAGTAAGATTGAGGGAACTTGAAGAAAAGTTCTTCAAGGGTGAGTTCTCTTGATCCTTAGTATTTTCCTTTTGTAGCATTGTAATTTAGAGTTTTGCATAACTATTAGTGCTTGATTGTAAATGTGTATATTTTGTCACAATGGGGTTTGGAACAGTCTTGTTTTCCCTCACTGATCTCTTGTTAAGAGTTCCTTCACAATTATCCCAAAATTATCCATCAACAGTATCCACAAACACACTTAACATTTAAACGCATTGCAAAATACTTAAAAACCCACCAAGACTGAAAATGACATTCAATACAACAATGGAATTTGGAATATTAGAACAACCTAGCTCTGATACCAATCGAAGGAAGTCTAAATTAGAGTACCTATGAGCAGAAGTGGATCGTTGCAAACTCTATTGTGAAAGAATAGAAACATTTACAATCATACAGAAACTATTATGCATTAAAGATAAATTACAACATGCTTCTAATAAAAAATAAAGGGTAAGAGATAAAATAATTTTAAAGAACTCTTTCTTCACGTATTTCCCTAGATCAGTCACCAACGCGTCGAACAACATGAATGCAATGATCAACTAGAACATCCTCGAACATCGACGAGTAAAACTTGATCCTCGAATAGAACTAGACACCACCACAAGATTACCTTGGTATTCTCGGTGATAGAATCTAGGAGTTGTGGGCTTTGGTTGATTTTGGATAGAAGGAAGGAAGTGAAGGAGGAAACGATCGAGTAGACGATCAAGTAAGCGATCACACAATTGTGAAGTAGATGAAGTCTATTGTATAGACTCGACACTTGATCGTTTAGGCTTTGAAAAGCTATCATGTAGTAAAACTCTTTTTACTCGATAGTTTATCTGATAACGCGTAATCATGGAATGAATTTGATTTTTTTTTTTCATTTTATCCTCTTTTATAACTGTGTAGAACCACCCACTAAGGTCGGTTATTTAGAAAAAGAAATATCAATTATCATATAATTAATAAATTATAAATAAATACAATAACTAAGTTATCATATTGTATTTATAACCTATAGTTTTAATTTGAACATTTCAAACTAACCCAAAAACTGATTCTCAACTTGAATCCATTGAGCTACCAATGGGACCTTATGAACCTGTAACTTGAAGTTCCAACAGTACATGAATAATTGACTAAACTTTTTAATCACGATATCCACCATCCGTCAACTGTCGGCACTCCACTAAAGACCGACAACTGCACTCTTTGTACTACAGATATATTTCTGTATCCATTGGATATAACCAATCAACAATACAATGTTCTTTCGCAAAGCTTTCTTAAGTATAACTAAGCCAAATTACCATTTTGTTCCTGTAGTTACATTTAACTCCTAAAATACCACTGGTTCCTCTATTGAACAATAGATCATAGTTCCACCATGACTAAACCCTTCTCGGGGCAAAAGAAGGTGTGGTGCCACATTGTTCAAGCCTCGGAATCAGCCCTTAAGGGAGAAATTTATCTACTTACCCCTACGTCGTGGAAGAAGTGAATTCCATCTTGTGTAGCTGAGTTCCCAACTCCCCAATCAGACGAATCCCCAAAGTGGTAGACTTGTTGAGTCAGCGATCTGGCCAGTTTCACCTGTGCAAATCAAATGATCGCCCTCATAGGCAGGAGTTTACAACTCGCTCAGGGTTAAGGTCATGTTACCTATGGTCATCCTAGTGAAACGAAAGTCTCAATTATGAACGACGTTATATAACGAGACTAAACATCTCGTGGTCCGGTCTTATACAAACTCTTTTGTAAAGAATATCCCCGCTTACATGTCTAATACATGAATGATTAGAATTAGACCATTTGTAGCAATTTACAACATTTGTAACACCTACAAAGCGGGTCACATTCGTAGTGTCACAAGGATAATATATCCTTCCTTTATCCATATACTACAGACCATTTAGGTTATTCACTTCAGTCTATGAAATATGAGATATTTTAGTTGCATTAACCACAAACCAATAAACTAAGATCACTGGTTATCGTTTAACTTAAGCATGTATGTGGAGACATACAAGTGGATCGAGTTACAACGATAACCAGAGATCTTATTTTATTGGTTTGTGGTTAATATAACTAAAATATCTCATATTTCCTAGACTGAAGTGAATAAAATATCATATATTATAAATCATAAAATGTTTGTTCATACAAGTGTTTACAAGCTATAGGACCCTATGAGATTTAGGGCATCAACCCCAACACTTTGCTTATGCACAATGTTGTATGGACTGAAACTACTCAATGAAAAATTTATTTTTTTCTTATGTTTAAATTTTCAAGTGGGGGATTTTTGGGTGAATATTTAACTTTGTTTTTTAAAAGGAAAAAACTAAAGAGAACCAACATTTGGTTGAGAATCCCACATTGGTAAAATTTAAAAGGGAGTCTCCTTTTTGTACTCCAACCTTGGATTGTGGGTTTGGGTCCCAAGGGGTACCCATGTTTTGGAGGGAGTGAGAAGACCCACCAATATGGATTCGGTGGACGTCCGACACGTGCGCCACCGTCCGGTCGGATGGGCATGGCGTGGAAAGCGTGTGTGTGATTATTTTACAATAAAAATATTATTTATTTATTTATTTTTGTTTATTTTTTATTAAAAAGAAAAAAAATTGTTAGCCATTAACCTACTCGGTCTTCCGTCCGCACGTTCAGAGGTTGAATGCTTTTTCCTCTCTCGCGGGAGTTCAGGTCTGAAGGCCCATAAAAGGCTCGTCTCTCAGTAGTTCTCAAACACAACATTCATTTCATTCTCGATCGCTCTCCTATGTTTTTTCTTTCCTCGTTTTCGTTTTTCGAACATTCAATCAGAAAGGTGTGTGTTTTGATCGGTAATGGTGCATTTTCGATCGAGTTTTTTCTTTGGGATGTTTTATCCTGGGGACAATGTAACAGTAATTCCTGACCTGCTTGCATACCTTGGCAAAAATGTGAAAAGTCTTAAAGAGAGCGAGCTCTGCGACTCAGCCTCTAACGAGCTTTTCTTTTGTAGGTTCTGTTTCAGACCGTTTGCTGCTTCTTGTGGGTGTTGCCATTTCCAATAATTGATATTAAAACCAATTCATCAAAATTCCTCCTTGATTACTTAACAACAAGTGGATCGAAAGGAAAATTGATAGGTTCTTTGTGGATCGATCTATTACTACCTTAATACTACGAATTATAGTAGAAAATGGAATAATAATTGATTGAGTCGAAAGTCTTACAACTTTTGATTCATCAAGTTTCACTTTTGAAATTTTATGGACTAAAAGACACCAACTTCAAAGATTGAAAATATATTTTACTTAACCTAGAATTACTAATAATGAAAGAAAAAGGGGTAACGATTTTATTTTACTTTTATTAGTAAATAAACTTTGTAATATCGATTATTCAAACATTATTATGTTTTATGAATTATTAATAAAATAAAATTTGGAAATAGTTAATATAAATATTAATTCAAATAAAAAAACATTATTAATTGGATTGAAATATTTTCAAACATAATCTTTGTCAACAAATCAAAGTCATAATAAATTGATAATATTAACCAAATTTAATCTAACGATAAAAATAATCAATCATAATTAAGCATATTTTTGTCAATTTATGTTGATCGTTAATTAAAATCGGAATAAATAAATTAAAAAAAATTGGGCTAAAAAATTCGCCCATTTGTCTAATTGAAAAGCCCACTTTTATCGGGTTTTGGGTTTACACTTTCATTTGAGGGAAATTCAAGCATATAAACACATTTAAAACTTAATGCCGGCAAAAAATAAATAAAAAAGTTTAAATGTTATCATGCGCTTATTTTACAGAAGGTGCATTTCAAATATGTTTAAATCCCATAAATTTGATCATTTCTAGAAATAAATTTTTAAAAAATCCCATAAATTCGAATCTGATCTCTTTCTTCTAAATAAAATCTAAATATATGAGTTTGTTACTTTGTTTCGATGAAATTTCATATCCAATCCTATTCCAAGAACCAGAATCCATAGCTTTTTTTGTGTCCAATTTCGAACATAACATTTATCTTAGTATCGTAATGCAAAGTATAATGTACTCGAAGTTACACTAAATCCTTGCAAAGTCTGACAAATGAAAAAGAAAACGATGATTTAGTTTAATTAACAAAGTTACTTCTTCCAGGAGAATTGGATGGGTTTGAGTTTTCAAGATTTTCGATTTAATTTGATGTAATCTTCTTTATAGGGAAATTATATAATTATAGTAACGTATCAAACTTTCATAAATGAAACAGAAATGATAAGGTAAAATCAAGAATAATGTACCAACGGTCTCTCTCTCTCTCTTTTTTTTTTTTTTTTTTTTTAAATAATTTGAAAACTATATAGAATGAATTGAATTAGGTCCTAAAAAGCATAATACATTCTGTGTGTTCCTAAAATAAATGAAAGCAAATTACCTAATTTGACCACCACCAATTTCCGGCCTCCAATGAACATTTTCACATCAGCCAAACCAAACAAACAATATCAAAAGTTGTATGAATAAGTAGGTAGCTTGAAATGATATGAGATGGCTATACTCCCGATCAAGAGATCATATTTTTAAATCCTCCGCTCTTAAATTTTTCTCTTATTATTTTATTTTTCCTTATTAGTTACACTCCCATAATATATCAAGGTTACACTTTTTGAAATTCGTTTAAGTGTGATTATGATCAACTAGTTCTAGTCGTCCTTTAACTGAGCACATATACAAAATAGAATTTCACACAGATGTGGTGCTTTGTCCAACACCTTTGATGCTTAAGTTAGTAACTATCCAAAGTGATGTTGAACTTAGTACGATATATAGTTGGATTGTATATCTTTGAAAAGTGAAGGTGTTTCGTTCATTTCTTTAGCATATGTACAGCTTGTTCGTTGGCTGGGGACGTCTTTACCTTTTGTATTGGCTCGAGATTTTAGTAGGAGAGATGTAAGATATTAGTTTAAATTTATTATTTTAATTATTTCAATATAGTCAAGTTAATTTTTTTTATTTTTCTTATTGTTTAAATATAGCTAAATTTATAACTGAAGTTATGTTTATTATATTTTGTTATTTTATATTGACTAACTTAATTAGGTAAAGAAACGATTAACTTAACAACAAATGTAGATTTTTTTAAAGAAAATACTATTGATGAGTGTTATAAGTACAAACTCTTTAGAAAGTAAGTCAACTTCAATATGCGAGTATAATAACTATTCAATCATGATTCTGCTCAAAGTATGAGGGTTGTCTATATTACACCTTTTATGCTCTAAACTCTTTAGAAAAAAATTGTCTAAGTATTGATAGGGAAAGGTGGGAATGCAAAAGTTGGAAGCATAGTATACTAAAGTTAGAATTTGGTTAAGTGACCAAACTATGCTTTGGATAAAAGTTGCGATATTTAGGAAATTTGAGGAGTGGAGTGTGCATTGAGACTAGGAGGGGAAGAGAAGCCGGAGTAAAATTGGTTAAGTGTTAGTAGGGAAGGAGTAGGACTTAGTCTCTATTGGGAGCGTGAATAAGTTCAACTCATCATCCTAAAGTTGGAAGCATGGTTGATGTAATTAGACTTATACTTTGTAGACAAAGGAAATACTCATCTAAGGAACATGTGCCTATGCAACACGTTACCTCAAGGAACATTTTAGATCTTTGAGTTCATGCTTTAGTCAAGAAGAAAACTACCTGGACGCATGCTAGGTCAAGAGACAATCTTGGATGTATCTAGGGAGCTTGGTTAGACATATGAGGGGAAATTAGGGTTGGAATGTTAAGGGTTGAGAGCTGGATAAGTATTGGGCACATGGTAGGGTATCTGGATGTATGGAACAATATGTAGGATGCATAGTTGAGTACTTTGAAGAACATAACCTCAAAAGGTTGGTTTTGGATATTTCATCTGAAGGAAGGATGTGTTGGGAACATAGTTGATGCATAATAGGAGTGTTGTGGATGCATGGTTGATTAATGATGAAAATTTGGCTAGGTGTTGGGCAACCAAGAGTAGGTTCAACTCGTTTCTTTGAAAATACTTAAAGGACTATGTAGTACAACATTGGACGCATGAAAGAGGTAGTTTAGACGCATAGAAGGTTATTTTCAACACTATTTTGGGCACATGAGAGGTATAAACAAATATAGAACATTTATCTTGAGGTGAACTGCACCAAGTAACCCTAGGAAGAACACTTGGACGCATTGGGTGCATACAGGAGATGAAGGAGGGTGGCATTGGATATATACCTTAAGAGTTGCATTGGATGCATGACCTCAAGGAGTTAGCTTTAGTACATCTTGGACACATAAAGACATCTTAAACGCATAGGGAGACTGTGCTTGGACGCATGCTTGAAGAATAAAAAGGATGAGTGTGCTTGAACACTTAAGAAAAGTAAACAAGGGAGAAACCACGTGTTGAGAAGGAGGCAAAAACCAAGAAAAGAAGAAAAAGGTAGAGGTTGGATGCATGGATGAGGTTAGGCATCCAATTGAAGCAAGCTAGGAGTCGAAGCCACATAAATAGGGGTTAGAAGTAAGAGGTGGCACAAGGAGAAGAAACATTGACTAAGTATAGAGCGGACTTTGAGGTGAAGAAACATTAAGAGTTGACACTTAGAAGCATGAGTTGGTGCATGCAGATGAAGTGGCTAATTCTGAGGTGAGAATGCTTTAGGAGTTGACACTTAAACAAAATTGAAGTAGGAGCCGTCAACCAAAGATGTGAGGTAACAGTGACAAGGATGGCTTGGAAAAGTTTATAAATTCTAGAGGAGGCACTCATTTTACTTCATTATTTTGTTAAGCTCTCAAGTAAATTCAAGAGGGAAGTGTGAGAGGAAGGACTTAGGAAGTTGAGGCGAGAAAGAGGAGGTCAATCGTCGTCGACATTATTTGTCTACAAACTATGGCATCCAATTGTTGTTAGGGAGGTGTCCAACAAGCTAAGTAAGTGCTGAGGAGACCATCTTCGGGTCCAATTTTAGGGGCTATGTGCCCAACAGGTTTGGAGAAGACTGTCTCTGCACCCATTGCTGTCTTTGATTGACAAAAGCTTGGTTTTGCACTTGTTGGAGTTGGGGGAAATAGGTGATCCAAGAAGAGGCTAGGAAGCTAGGAAGGCTTGGAGAAAGAGCAATCCTTTCCGGTGAATTGTGAATGATTTATTTTCAAATATTTTGGTTAATATACTATATATGGTATTATATAAGTACGGTTTGGAAACTTAACATGTTCTTTTTAAGTGATTTATTTGGAATTAATTAGAAATTATTCGTTTTCTATTGGCTATGATTTTGAATTTAGATAAATATATTTTATCTATGGTTTGCATAAAAGCATGTTTTATATTGGAACTTATTTACTATTTTCCATGGAAATAATGATTTCATGGTTTGGATTGAAATCTCTGGTTTTGGTCGGGAAACTCAATTTTTATTGTGGCTTGAATGGAAATGGATTTCGAACCACTGGAACTAGATAATGTACCCTGGGTGTGTTTGTTGGGGTTGATGCCCTAAATCTCATTGGGTCTTGTAGTTTGTAATTGTAATGTACAAATAATTTATTTATTTAATAAAATATGAGATGTCTTATTTGACATTTAGTAGCATTAAACCCACAAACAATAAACTAACATCCAAGGTTATCATATGTAGCTTAAACATGTATGTAGAGACATACAAGTGGATTATGTTTAAGTGATAACTCAAATGGTATGTAGTAGATTCATAAGGCTGGGTACCTTATCCTGGTGATACTACGAATATGACCCGCTTTATAGATGTTACAATTATTGTAAAGTGCTGCAAATGATCTGATCCTAATCATTCATGTAGAGGCATGTGAGTGGGGATATTATATACAAAGGAGTTAGTGGGGATATTATATACAAAGAAGTTTGTATAAGACCGGACCACGAAATGACTAGTCTCATTATATAACGCATTTCAGATTAAAGACTTACATTTCATCAGGATGACCACAAGTGACATGAATTGAATCCTGAGTGAGTTGTTAACTCCTACCTATGAAGGCGACCCTTTGATTTGTATGGTGAGAGTAGCCAGATCGCCGACTCAATAAGCCTACCATTTTGGGAATTTTTCTGATTGGGGAGTAGGGAACACAACCACACAAGACGAAATTCACTCATTTTTCGACGTCAGGGTAAGTAGATAAATTGCTCTCTTAAGAGTTGATTCCGGGGCTTGAACAATGTGGTGCCATACCTTCTTTTGGCCAGAGAGTGGTTTGGTCATAGTTGGACTATGACTTATTGTTCATTAGAGAGATCAGTGGTACTTAAAGAGTTAGATGTAACTACTGGGCCAAAATGGTAATTTTGATCTAGCTATACTTACGAGCAATTTGTGAAAAGATCATCGCCTTGTTGACTGATTATATCCAATGGACACATAAATATATCTGTAGTGCGAAGGGTGCAGCTGTCGGTCTTTGGTAGAGTGTCCGATAGTTAATGAATGTTGAATAAATTAATTAAAGAAGTATAATTAATTATTCAAGTACAATTGAAGCTTCAATCTATAGGTCCATTAGGCCCTTTTGTATCTCAATAGGGATTTAATAATAATCAATTTTGGATTAATTTTAATTGTTCAAATTAAATGAGGGAATTAATTATATGTGATATAATTAATTTAATTTAATTATATGTGATATAATTAATTTAATTTAATTATATATGATATAATTACTATAATGTATTTGATACCTTATAATATAAAGTTTAGTTGAGAAGAAAAAAATATTTGAATATGATTTAAATATTAATTATGTGAATTGCATTCATATAATTGAATTTAATATAAATGAGATTTATATTAAATACCATTGAAGAGAGAAATAAAACTATAGGTTATATTGTATATGATACAATATTAAACCATAAGTTATATTTTATATATGATATAACATATAGTTATACATATATATATATATATATATATATATATATAGTTAGTTAGTTAGTTAGTTATTATATATATGTATATAATGGTTTTATTTTTAAATTAAAAGTAATTTATTAATTAATTAATTTTAATCTTGAATTTTAGGGAGGGAAATAACTTCCCTTCCCTGATTTCTCTCAACTCACGTAAAGAATGAGAGGTTACGTGAGATTTTTGTGTAGTTTTCTTTTTACAGGAGAAATTACATAGAGATTGAATCAAGAAGCATTCTCTGAAAACAAAAAAAAAAACCAAAAACTTTCTCTCCTCTCAATCTTTCCCTCTACCAAAATTCATAGAGCCCACCACCCCTATAATTCTCATCCCAAGAGAATACAAAAGGCTTCTTGTGGTGGTGTCCATAGTTTAAGGGTTTCAAGTTCGTGACAGTATGTGGCCATCAAAGATTGTTTTTTTTTTTTTCGTGATAATTTGGAAGAGGGTCTTCGTGAACAGTTTGTACGAACGCTTGTGTTGTATAATCTATGATATTTACTTCACATTTTGTTTTTTGCTCGGTTAATTGTTTTATTTGCTTTACCACAAACCAATAAACATAAATCCCTGGTTATCTGTATATGACTCAAGCATGTATATGGTGACATATAAGTGGATCATGTCTTGACTGATAACCAAAATGGTCTGTAATATATGGATATAGGAGGGAAACCTTGTCCTGGTAACGCTATGGTTGCGACCCGCTTGTGGAATGGTCGCAAGTATTGTGACTTGTCACAGATGGTCTGATCCTAATCATTCGTGTTGGGGACATGCGAGCAGGGGCGTCCTATACAAAGAGTTTGTATAAGTCCTGACCACGAAGTGTTAATGTCTCGTTATATAACACCGTTCATGTTAGAGACTTCACTTCACTAGGATGACCATAGGTAACATTACCTCAATCCTGAGTGAGTTATGAACTCCTGCCATTGAGGGTGATCCTTTAATTTGTATGGGTATGAGTGGCCAGGTCGCCGATTCGAACTTACCATTTTGGGGATTCGTCTGATTTGGGAGGTGAGAACTCAGCTGCACAAGATGGAATTCACTTCTTCCCTAAGGTAGGGGTTAATAGATAGATGGCTCCCTTAAGGGCTGATTCCGGGGCTTGAACGATGTGACGCCACACACCTTCTCCTGGCCCGAGAGGTGTTCACACATAATTGGACTATGTTGTATTGTTCATTATAGGAATCAGTGGTACTTAAGGAGTGAGATGTAACTACAGGGGAAAAATGGTAAATTGGCCCAGCGCTACTTACGAGCATATGTAAAGGGTCATTGTACTCATGATTGGTTATATCCGATGGACACAGAAATATATCCGTGGTAAGAAGAGTTCAGCTGTTGGTCTTTAGTGGAATGCATGACAGTTAACGGATGGTGGATCTCGTGGCTAAAGAGTTTAGTCAGCTATTTATGTATCATTGGAGCTTCGAGCTACAGGTCCATTAGGTCCCCTGGGTAGCTTGTATAAAGTTGAGAACCAGTATTTCGGTTAATTTGAAATGTCTAAATTGACAAGAAGAAGTTTAGTTATATATGATATAATTGGACTGGTTAATTATACATGATATAATTGGCAAATGTATGATAACCGATATAAGTATGATTTATATCAAGTAGAGGAGAAAATACTATAGTAGATTTGTGATATCAAACTATAGGATATAAATATAATATGATTATATTTATTTATTTATTAATTGATTAATTATATGATAATTAATCCTAATATCACATTTGGACATGGGTTAGTGGGCAACGTCGGTTATGGTAACTGATGGGTTAAAATGAAAATAGTTTTCATTTTTGAATCGTGCAATCAATACCCCGTCAATTCGCCCAAAAGAATTGTGAAGCGCGCGTTGGTGAAAGAAAATGATCGCTCGAGAGCCTATACGATAGTTGCTTCTCCGTTTAAACGATCGTCTATCTCGCGCTAAATGATCGCACACTCTCACTTACACGGTCTGATAGCTTCTCTAAACGATCGTATAGTGTGTCGATTTAACTAAAAAATCATACACCTTTTCCTAAACGATCGTTCAGTAAATCCTACACGATCGTGTAACTCCTCTATGCGATAAGCACTTCTGCTATACGATAGCGTTGTTTTCTCTTCCACTTGCTTATCGCCTACACGACTTGTTTTTCCTGCGTCCTTTACCAAATTCACGAAAGCCCACCCTTTGGGTTTTCACTTCGAGAATACCCGGGGCTCATTAGTGGTGGTGTCGTCCCCGTTGCAGCCGTAAGTTCGCATTGATCGTGCTGCTGCAGTCGACGTTCCCGCCGGGCGTTGGTAGATCACTGGGAAGGTTTCTGCTGCGTTGGAGTTCCAGAGTGTGAAGATAGTCTTCAACTGGTATGGAACTCTATCCCTTATGATTTTGTTTGTTTTTAGCATGCCGTTAATTAAGTTTTGATTGCATAACTTTATGTGTTGAATGTATAATGATATACTTCGGTCACAGTGAGATCCGAGTGATCCGAACACGTTCATGGAACTCTCGGTATGAGATCCTTCAAATCCATGTTGTAGTTTTGTGTTATTGCATAATAATTTAATTTTGTAATTTTGAATTCTGTGAAATATTAAAAATTAGGACGATCCACGTTTCTGCTCAGGGCCTTCAGAGGTTCCTTCAGTGTTAGCATGTCTTGAGTACGTCTAAAGGGATATTGTTGACATGTGCACATAGGACGGGTTGTATTGGGTACATAGATTTGTTTCGAGAGTTGGATGTGGTTTATTTGGAATTTTGTGATCAAGCCAATTTTTTAGATGATTTACCTGTCATGCTCATGTTTCAGACATTAATTGAATATTTCGATATTCTGGTGTTAGATTTCATTTAAAGTGATTTTATAAATGTTTTCAAACGAAAATCTATCTTGATATTAAAATGCCACTCACTGGACTTCCCAGCTCATGTTTTCCAAATGTTTTGTTCCCATTCCCCTCTAGGTAGTAGAAAGAGTTGAGTTCCAGGGTGCCGCTTAAAGACGAGGTCTGCCACATTACAAGATTAATTCTTTGTCTTAGTTGTTTGAGGATTTTGGAAGTTCGGTTGTATGTATTTGAGTTGGTAGTTTGTAAATATAATTTGTATAAACATTAAAATTTGTTATAATAATAAATTATTTTTAAGTTGAGTTGTCTACTTGGTTCATAAGTTGTGATCAAAACAGGTCAAGATGGGTAGTAAGTATAAAAAAAGGGTGATATTTGCTGTCTTCACGCATTTTTCCAAGTGAAAGAGGTAAGTCTGAGAGGGGGTGTGATAGAGAGATTGACTCAAGGCATCATTATATTGCATTTTCCAACATTTCTTTTAGTTTCTCCTTGCATTTTTCTATCTTATTTACTTTCATCCATTGAACATTTATCTTGTAATCATGATTTATGATTGATGACTTGTAGAAATAAAAATTATTATTACTTCTTAATTAGAATAATTATGAAAATTCAGTGGAAAATAACTTGAGAAGAAAATCATGCAAAAAATACCATCCTTGCGTTTAGTACATGGAAAACTAATCATTCTAAAATATTACAATTCATAACCTTTAAAAGTGCAGGTATTTGAATACAAAATTAAGAACTTATTGATAAATCTTATGATGAATGCACAAGAAGTCGGGAAAACATAATCATGCAATAAAAACAAAATCATTCACCAAAATGTAGTATACAACACAGAAGATCACAAATGCAAGGGTGGTGATATGTCCAATCAAAGTGCAAGTGAGAAGCTGATTTGAAAGAGATATGACAGAACCACTAAACTAATGAGTTGAGAAAAAGTGGCGGAGCAGGGTATGAAACTAAATGTAAAGTGTATCAGAAAATCATTAGAGAGAGCTTTGATGAATGATCAATTAAAGCTATAAATAGCTCAAATCTCACATACTATGGATTTCTACTATTCTTCTTCTTTAGTCCCTTCGACTGGGCAGTTCTTCTTCTCTCTTGGTTCTGAGGAGAAACTCTTGAGCTTTCAAGTTAGCAAAAGAGGAAGACAAGAGAGAGATCAATCTTTCATTCTCCAGCACAAGTATAGTTAGTTTAATCACGAGAGCCAAAGGAAGTAGGAAACTGTGATCAGGGGCTTGACATCTTCTTTTTCTGACCAAATTTCTTTCATCTATTTTTATTTTTCTCTTTCGAATTTATATGAAGATATTGGAAGTAACTTTGCACTTCAATTTTAATATAAATCATAAGCTTTATCATCTTTTATTCATCTATATGTTTATGTTCTCTAGAATGAATAGCTAAGTCTTTAATAGGTTGGGAAGAATAAATCAACATTCTCATAAGTTTTTGCAAAGTAGAAGTTCATTTTGTTTAATGTGTGCTTAACTCCATTGCTTGGATCCGTCTGATCAATTGGTTTAAGTAGAAATACATAACTACTTGAGAGAGTAAGTGGATATAGAAATTGTTACAATTATGGTATTGGAGAAAAATATATTTATATAAGTTCCTGACATTAACTTCTTATGTTTTCAAGAGTTGTCTCTGGTGGTATCTGTCCCAGAGGTTGTTCTTCAAGTTGCCAAATCTACAGAATATCTTTTTTCCTTATTTAACTTATTCTACAGAATATTTTATTTGGGATGTTTGCCTTTTTGGTGCTCTGCAATTTTATGTGGGTTTATTTTCCTTCATTTTGCTGGGTTATTTAAGCTTAAGTTCTCCTCCTGATAGTGTTGCAAAACATATTATTTTATGAGATCGTTGAGTACGTTTGACAAAAAATCTACTGCGTTACATCGAATTTAAGAAGAAGGTTTTGTGCTTTGTTTGTGGCGGTGTGTTCTTTACTTGCTCTTACAGTGAGCGTTTGCAGCAATGAAGGTTGTCCGGTCTTTGGGGAATCTAAGACATTGATTGAGAAGACATTCTCACGCCTTAGATGGAGCCTAAGGTATTAGTCATCGAGAAGGGAGTTCCGAAAACTTAGAGAGAGCTTTGTTAGTAACATCTCATCTTATGAACATCCTGAGTTTTTTGTGTTCATAGAAAGTGAAAATACTAAGAATAATCCTATGTCATCTGATCCCTCATATCAAACATTATTTAACAAGTGGCAAGATGACTTGAAGGTTCTTGATGTTAAAAAAGAGAGGAGTGAATCTCTAATGGCCGACAATCATCGACTTATGTCTAGAATTGCATATTGAAAACGTGAACTAAATCTAAAAAAAGCAGAGAAAGACATCAACAACCAAGTCAGTTAGAATTCCAAACTAAGGCACTAAAACTCTAGACCAAATTTTCTCAATAGGAAAAGTTTCCAATGACCATGTAGGGATAGGATTCTCAAAAAAGGGAATCAAGGATATTCAACCATCCAAACTCAAGGGGAAACAACAAATTGAGTTTGTAAGAGCATAGCTTCCTAAATCATATGGCTTACTAGAAGCTTTTTCTAGCAGTGTAGAAGACACAATTATCAGTTTAAGCAAATGTGAATATGTCACCACTGTGGAAAAAGAGGTCATAAAAGACCTTTATGTTTTCAACTGTATAGAACCCCATATAGATTCCTAAACTCTTCTTACATGCCTTCATCTTCCAGAAATAGGATTCATTGTATTCCTCGAATGAAACAAGGATGGTGAATCAAATATGTGCAGCATAAATGTAATGTCCTATTAACTTCCCTCAAGTCTTCTACTAAGGAAGATTGGTACTTTCCTAGTGGCACTTTTAGACACATGATCGAAGAAAAGAGCTATATTTCATATCCGAAACCAGTCAGCTTAGGATGAGTTACTTTTGGTGATGGGACTACCGGAAGAGTTATTGAAAAGGGGAAACTTAACTTTTCTGGTTTTCATTCTTTCAGCGATGTGATGTTAGTTGTATGGGTATTTAATGCAAAATATATGGGTATTTAATGCCCTAGTTTATTGTATTTATACTTTTTATTCTCTCAGTGTAACTTAACATTGTAAATATTGATCCATTGGAGTTTTAGTCCAAGTGGGAGTATTGTTGGGTTTTATGTCCTAAAGCTCGCTGTTTGTAAAATATAAACATATTCTATAGTCAATAAACTTATTATTGATTCTATAAATTGTATACGTAAAATTCTAAATCCAATAAACTAAGATCCACATCAATTATATGAATACTTGAACTTTATGTGGAGACATAGAGATGGATCAAGTTCGAGTAAATAACAAAAATGATCTATAGTACATGATTAGTTGGGTACCTTATTCTGTTAACACTATTGGATGCGACCTACTCTGTAGCTGTTACAAGTTATTGTAAAGATACTACAAACGAAGTGATCCAGATTCGTTGATGTACTGACATGAGGAGTGGGGGTGTCCTATGCAATGAGTTTGCATAAGATCAGACCAAGAAATAAGTCACTCTTACTTTATAATGCTGTTTACTGTATAAGACTGACTATTTCACTTAGATGACCTAGGTAACTCTATCTTAATCCAGAGCTAACTATGAACTCTTGTATAAGACTAACTATAGCTGGGGACATAGGGTGCAAGACAGAATTCACGTCTACCCGATTTAGGGATCGGAGAAATATTGTTCTCTTATATACTGAATCCAGGTCTTGAACATAGGGCCCCATCATCTCACTAGGATGAGAGGGATCTGGTTTAGTGACTGGATCACAAACCAATTGTTCATTAGAGAATCAATAGGAACTTAAGGAACAAGACGTAATCTCGGGGGTAAAACAGACATTTGACCTAGTCATTATTACGAACAACCTGTGAAGAGTCGACTTACTAATTATGGTTAAATCATGTGGACATAGTATATCAATAGTGAGGGGAGTGCAACTATGGGCTTTACAACTCTCCTTGATGCTTCTCCACACAACAACTCCTTCATTTAGAGTGAACACTGACCCCGAAGTTGATTTTCTAGAATCAATATCGGTTTGAAGTCAGATCAGATCAGTGAAATCCTCATCACTATATATAATCTCTCGTTCTCCAAAGATACTTGAGAATGTTCTTAACAGTAGTCCAATGATCATATTCAAGATTGGACTGAAATCTGCTGACTATTCACACGACATAGCATATATCGGGATGAGTACACAACATTGCATACATTAAACTCCCTACTACTGATGCATATGGAATTCGTTTCATATCCTCAACATTGCATACATTAAACTCCTTAGACAGATGAATTCCATGTCTAAAAGGCAACATTCCTTTCTTGGAATTCTGCATTTTATACCTAGTCAACATCTTGTCTATATAAGATGCTTGAGATAGTGTTAATGTTCTGTTCTTGAGATTTCGAACTATTTGGATCCCAAGAACTTACTGTGCTTCTCCCAAATCTTTCATTTGGAATTGTGTAGCCAGCCATCTCTTATCGTCAGCTAGAAATTCTATTTTATTCTCAATGAGTAGAATATCATCAACATATAACACCAGAAAGGCGACAGTATTGTTAACGATTATCATCAACATACATGAAAAGAATATCATCAATATACAAGAAAATCGTTATGTCCCAAGCTATCTACCCGGTCTTACCCCTAAATTGGGTAGACGTGAATTCTATCTTGCTCCCTATGTCCCAAGCTATCTACCCGGTCTTACCCCGAAAATGGGAGGTTTATTGAGCCGGTGCTGTTGAGCCAACCTACACCTATGCAAATCTAAGGATAATCCCGAATAAACAAGAGTTCATAGTTAGTTCAAGTTTAAGATCGAGCTACCTACGTCATCTAAGTGAAATAGTTAGTCTTATACAGTAAACAACATTATAAGGTAAGAGTGACTTATTTCTTGGTTTGATCTTATGCAAACTCATTACATAGGATGCCCCCACTCCTCATGTAAGTACTGTTAGGGTTGATACCCTAAAGTCTCGTGTCCTCTAGTTTGTAAACAGTTTGTACGAACGTTTGTGATGTATAATTTATGATATTTTACTTTACTTCTTGTTTTTGGTCAGCTGAATGCTTTATTTGCTTTACACAAACCAATAAACTTAAATCTCTGGTTATCTTTATGTAACTTAAGCATGTATGGGGTGATATACATGTGGATCATGTCTTAAGGGATAACCAAAAGAGTCTATAGTATATGGATATAGGAGCGAAACCTTATCCTGGGTGCGAGTGGCCAGTTCACCATCTCAAACCTACCACTTTGAGGATTCTTCTGATTTAGGATCTAGGAACTCAACTACATAAGATGGAATTCACTCCTTCCCCGAAGTAGGGGCAAGTAGATAGATAGTTCCCTTAAGTTATGATTTAGTCAGTTATTCATGTATTGTTGGATCTTCGAACCATAGGTCCATAAGGTCCCCTTGGTAGCTTGGATAAAGTTGAGAATCAGTTTTTGGATCAATTTGAAATGTTGAAATTGACAAGAGGGAGTTCAATTGAACTGGTTAATTATATATGATATGATTGACTAAATGTATAAGATATATTATTTTGGAGGAAATTGGAAATAAATATGATTTATATTAAGTAGAGGAGAAAACATTATAGTAGATATATGATATTAAACTATAGGTTAAGAATATAATATGATTATATTCATTAATTAATTAATTCGGCGGTTATGTGATAATTGGCCGAGTTTTTCTTTGGATTCATGCGAAAGTGGGAAGTTCGAATTCAATTCTTGTAAATGAAGAATAAAATGAAAATTGTTTTCATTTTTCAATGGGTAGAAAAGATATCCAAAAAATCGCTCACGGTGAAAATATACTATCGCTTAGCGTTGAGAGCCTATACGATAGTGTCTGTCTTTCTAAACGATTGCACACTCGCATACTAAATGATCGCTTGTGATTTCTAAACGATCGCACACCCGCATACTAAACGATCATCCGCGATTTCTAAACAATCGCTTAGCGCGACGAGCAGAACTAAACGATTGCTTATCATTTGATAGATGATCATTTAGCTAATTCTACACGATCGTGTACCCCGATCTAAACGATCAAGCACACCCGACTATATGATAGTCTTCTACTATCTCCCACTTGCTTGTTCGTTCTACACGACTGTGTTTCCTTCTTCTCTCTATCAATTCCATCAAAGTTCACCCTTTAGATTCTCACTCTGAGAATACCGAGGGCTTCGAGTGGTAGGCTCGTCCTCGATTGTTGTTTGGTCGTGCACTACTGATCGTGTTGACGACTATGGTGCTGCTAGGTGATTGCTTGCTGGGCGATAAGAAGCGTGAGGAGTTCGCTTCCGTTGGACTAAGTTTTACTGAATATTATATTCAACTGGTAAGTCTCTCGGTCTTTTATACTTTATTTGTTAAAGCATGCCGGTAATTAGTCTTATAATGCATATCTGTATGTTAGAATGTTTGTGTGGTAATTCTATCACAATGAAGTCGGAAAGATCCGCTTCCGCTCATGGGTACTCTTGTTTAAGAGTTCCTTCAAGTACATGAATGAATCTGGATCACTTCGTTTGTAGTATCTTTACTATAACTTGTAACAGCTACAGAGTAGGCCACATCCAATAGTGTTACTAGAATAAGGTACCCAACCTTAATCATATACTATAGATCATTTAAACTATTTACTCGAACTTGATCCATCTCTATGTTCTACATAATGTTCAAGTATTCATATAATAACCATGGCTCTTAGTTGATTAGATTTAGACTTTTATGTATGCAATTTATAGAATCAATAATAAGTTTATTGACTATAGAATATGTTTATCTTTTACAATCTACAAGCTTTTGGACATAAAACCCAACATGAAGGGCTTACAACTAATCTTATCAATATTAGTCAATTCTGTTATCAAGGGTTGAATGTCAATTTTACTAGGGACAGATGCATTATTACAGATGCCAAAATATTTATTATGACAGGTACTCGTTCTTCTGATAACTGTTATTTATGGTCTCCTAATGATTCTTCTCAAATTTGTCACCTATCTCTTCAAGAGGAGAAAATTTGTGGCATTAACGATAGGGTCATATAAGCATAAAGACAATTAAACAACTTGTGTAAAAAAGACTATAACTGGCCTCCCTCATTTGCAAGCCACCAGTAGCACTATTTGTGGTGATTATCAAGCTTGTAAACAGGTTCATGTGTCTCATAAACAGGTATCTCATACTACCTCAAATCATATTTCGTAACTACTTCATTTGAACCTTATGGATTCTATGTAAACTGAAAGCCTTGGTGGAAAAAGGTACATTGTTGTGTATGTTGATGATTACTTGAGATACACTTTTGTGCAATTTCTTTGTGACAAATCTAAAACCTTCTCTATTTTTCAAGCCTTGTGTATTCAAGTTTAAACAGAAAAAAAAAATTAAATGTGATTTTCATTAGAAGTGATCACGGTCGAGAATTTGAAAATTCTCAGTTCAATGAGTTCTTCACTTCTGCCGGTATTCATCATGAGTTCTTAGCCCCCATTACTCCTTAGCAAAATGGAGTTGTTGAATAGAACAAATGAACTCTTCAAGAGATCGCTAGATCCATGCTCCATGCCAAAAATCTGTCATTTCACTTCTTGACTAAGGCTTACCACATTCACAACCGTGTTGCTCTACTTCCAGGTTTCGTTAGCACGAATTATGAAATACAAAGGGGAGGAAACCTAATGTCAAATATTTTCATATATTCAACAACACGTGGTATATCTTAGTAGACAAGGACACCGGAAGAAAATGAGAGTCCAAATCTAATGAAGGTATATTTTTTGGCTACTCTACTAGTAGTATGGCCTATCGCCTTTACACGAACACACATATTGTGTTATGGAATCTATTAACATTGTGATTGATGATGTCTTAGATGGTTATTCTATCATCCTTGAGGAAGAAGAAAATAGCATGTTACCTCTTGTTAGTTCAAATGTCCTCGATAAGTTCTCTGATAAGTGCTCTAAAAGGCAAAATGAAAATAGCGAGGACATTATTGAAGAACATGAAGAGTGAGTAGTAACCTCAAAAAGGGTTCGTGAAAATTATCCTTCCATCAATATAATTGGAAGTCTAGAAGAAGGGATCTCCATAAGGAGGAAAGATAAAGTGAATTATCTTGAGATGATAAGATGTATATGTTTTACCTCCTCTATTGAACCAAAGAATGTTAAGGAGGCTCTTATTGATGTTAGATAAATGCAATGCAGGTGGAGCTCAGTCAATTTGTGAGGAATGATATCTAAACTTTTATTCCCCATCCAGAAAATGTGAATGTTATAGGGACAAAATGGATTTTTAGAAACAAATCTAATGAAAATGGAAATGTTATAGAAAATAAAGCTCGGTTGCTCAGAGGTATACTAAAATAGACTGAGTAGATTTTTATGAAACATTTGCCCATGTGGCTCAGCTCGAAGCTATCAGATTACTTCTAGATGTTTCGTGCTTACTAAAACTCAATCTGTTTTAGATCGATGTGAAAAGTGTCTTCTTAAATGGATACTTGAATGAGGAAGTATATGTTGAACAACGTAAAGGATTTATTGATCTCACTTATCTTAATTATGTGTTCAAGCTTGAAAAGACTCTTTATGCCCTTAAGCAGACTTTAAGGGCTTGGTATGAACGGTTGACTCAGTTTCCTATTAAGAATGCCTATAGAAGAGAAGGAGTTGATAAGACTCTCATTATATATATAAAAAAAAATCTAATAAGGATTTTTTCATTGTTTAGATCTATGTTGATGATACTATCTTCGTGGGATGCCTCAGAAGCTGGTTGATTTTTTTGTAGAACAAATGGAGAAAAAGTTTGAGATGAGTATGGTAGATGAACTGACCTACTTTTTGGTGTCTCAAATAAAAAAAAACTTGAAGAAGGCATATTTGTTTCTCAAAGTAAATATGCTAGAAGCATTGTGAAGAAATTTGGGCTTGAAAGGCAAAAGTCAAATGAACTCCAGCTCCCATTCACTTTAAACTAGCCAAACATGCAAATGGAAATAATGTTGATGAAAGCTTATATAGAAGCATAATTGAAAGCTTGTTATACCTCACTACCAGTAGATCGGATATTGCATTCGCAATTTAAGTTTGTGCTCGATATTAATCTTGTCCCAAATCCAATCATCTCCTTAGGGATAAAAGAATAATTAAGTATATCAATTAGACAGTTGATGATGGATTGTTGTATACCTTTTATACAAGTAGTTCCCTTATTAGCTATTATGATGCTGATTGGGCAGAGAGTTTTGAGGATAGAAAGAGCACATCTGAAGGTTATTTCTTTCTTGGAAATAATCTTATATCATGCTTGAACAAGAAACAAAGTTGTATATCTCTATCTATTGTAGAAACTCAATACATTGTAGTAGGTAGTAGTTGTACTCAATTGAAATGGATGAAACAAATGTTAAAAGAACATGATGTTCCACAGGAAGCCGTGGCTCTTTATTGTGACAACCTCAGTTCAATCAACATTTCAAAGAATCTAGTTCATCACAGTCAATCTAAACATATTGATATTCGAAATCATTTCATTTGTGATCTAGTTGAAAATAAGCAAATTATGCTAAAACATGTTTGAACTAAAGATCAACGTGCAAAATTTTTACGAAAGCCTTGGATGCACCTCAATTTGAAGCTTTAAGAGCTTGTTTGGGCCTTTACAAAATTAATTTATAGCTAATGATTATTTATTGTTGTTTGCTGGATTCGACCGTGATTGAAACGTCCAATATTGAGAATTTACTAACGACCCACATGGACTCTAATAATGTGATTATTTTAAATTTGAAATTACATTAATTGAGGCGCTAACTCATCTCAACGTGGTTGGTCATCTTATTTTCTCATGTTTCTTAAACTATCTGTGTGCTTTGTTCTGAAGAGTGTATCTGCATGATGGTGAATACTCGAAAGAGAAATTATGTTCCTCATCAGAAAATGGCCCGTTTAAACGAGAAAGCAAATTGAAAGAAGATCGTTGAAGCTGATGTTCCTATAACAAAAACCAATGAAAATGAAGTTTGCATGCAAAGGTTACATTCTCCTTCAAAAGATAATCTTGCTGCTTCTCGTTCCGTTAAGCAGAAGAGATTGAATGTCGCTTCTTCTATCCCTACTAAGAGGAAAATTTCAAGGTACTTGTATTAAATAGATCCATGAGCGTAAGCGGATCGTCCAAATTCAATTAACTATTGAAACCTAAATTTACGGTAAACATACAAGATATGTTGGAAGGTACCAATGCGAAGTGGAAGAAACCAGGATCCATAAGCGCTTTAATTCATTAATTTCGGTATAAAAGAAAACATACTTCAATAGAAATTAAATGGGTTTCCTGACATACTTTTGAAGAACTTCCTCTAAGCTTTAATTCAGTTGCAAATCTCCACAGAATCTTGTAGTAGACCACCCCAAGATCTTCCCTACTATCCTTTTGGAGCTCAAGATTGAGTAGTGGGACTCAAAATAAGCTGGAATTAAGGGAGTTTGGAGAAGCTCATAGCAGCAACCAAGTAGAAGAACAACCTTCTTCTCTTGAATTTTTCTCAAAAATTTTGTTTGGTTGCCAGCCTCTCAAAACACTCTAATTTCTTAAATATATTGCAGACATTCATGCAAAGAAATTTGTTGCATGAGATGCAGCTCATGTTTAGAGCTAATGAAGAGTTAATGTGGGTGGTTGGTGAGCTAGTAGTAGAAGACAATGGAAAATCTATTTTCCAATTTTTGTGTTTTTCTTTTCTTTTTCAATTTTATCTAAATTGACTTCATAAATCAATTTTATTTAATTAAACTGGATATATTATTAATTTTAAAAAATTAATTTTATAAATAAATTTTCTTAATAAATAATTCTTTAAACAATTTAAATAATTCTAATTAATTTAATATCAAATATTAAATTAATTTTTACATAATTCCATCTTCAAATATTTAATCATATTTAAAAATTATTTCTCCAAATTCATTCAATTCTAATTTGAAGACTGTAAATTAACTTATCACGTTATTCTAGAGCTTATCCATTTACGAGCTAGTAAGGGGACCTCGCGTACTTACAGATCATGGGCTCCAATGATCCGAGATTAATTAGCTAAACTCATTAGACCAATCTAACCCCTATTCGTTAACTAATGGGTGATTCCACTAAATCCCATAGCTGAACTCCCTCCACTATAGATATATTATGTCTACTCGATATAACCATGATTAGTAAGTTAACCCTTCACAGGTTGCTTGTAATAATGGCTGGGTCGAATCTCTATTTTGCCCTCGAAATTACCTCTTGTTCCTTAAGTTCTACTGATCCTCTAATGAACAATTGATTTATGATCCAATCAACAAATCGAATCCCTCTCAGGACAATGAGAGGGTGAGACCTCTTGTTCAAGACCCAAAATCAGCACTTAAAAGGAACAACCTCTCTACTAACCCTAATCGAGTAAGAGTGAATTCCCTCTTGCAACCTATGTTTCCAGCTATTCATCTGGTCTTATCCCAAAATGGTAAGCTTATTGAGCAGAGGCAATTGGTCTACTCTCACCGTTTACAGATAAAAAGATAATCCCGAACAAACAGGAGTTCATAGCTAGCTCAGGATTAAGGTTAAGTTACCTAAGTCATCGCTTTGAAATAGTCAGTCTTAAATAGTAAACAACGTTATAAAGTAAGAGTGACTGATTTCGTGGTCCGATCTTGCACAAAACTCATTTACACAGGGTAATCCCACTCCTCATGTCCGAACATGCATAAATTAGGATCACTTCATATGTAGCACTTTACAACTCTTTGTAACAACTACAAAGTAGGCTTCATCCAATAGTGTTACCAAAATAAGATACCTAACCTTATTCATATACTATAGATCATTTTGACTATTTACTCGAACCTAGTCCATTTGTATGTCTCCACATAAAGTTCAAGTACTCATATAATAGTCAAGGGACTTAGGTTTATTGGATTTCTAAAAAACAATTATTCAATAACAACTTTATTGAATTCTCAGAATAAGTTCTAATGTTTACAAACCACGAGTATTAGGATATAAAACCCAACAAGATATGCATTCAAAGTTAAACTACAACATGCTTTTACAAGAACTAAAGGGTTCAAGATACATTACCCTGGAAGAACCTTTCTTCACATACAACTCCATCGAACAGTCACGAGCCTCGAATAGAAAGAAAAAATTTTGAAGACCTTCTTCAAAGTACCTTGTATCAGACAAAGTAGACACTACCACAATGAGCCTTTGGTATTCTCGGGGTGAGAACCTAGGAGTTGTGGGCTCTGAATATTTTGGTTAGAAAGGATAGTTTGAGTGTGGAGAAAGAAGGTTGAAGAACACATAGAACCTTTTTGTAAACTCAATCATTTTTACAAATTATCAATCGTTGAGGAAGAAGAAGAACTTTTTTGTAAACTCAATCATTTTGTAAACTCAATTATTCCTCTTGCCACATAATCAATAACCACCCACTTGGGTGGTTGGAGAGAAAGAGGGAAGTTATTATTCAAATAATAATAATATAAATAAATATGATAATTAACTTATTATATTATATTTATATTAAATTATCTGTTATATCAAACAAGTTTTAATATTGTATCATATACAATATAAACTATAGTTTCTTTTCTCTATTTTATGGCATTTAATATAAATTATATTTATATTAAATTTAGCACTATGAATCACATTCATGGAAAATATATTTGAATCTCATTCAAATATTTATTTCCTCCAATTAAACTATAATGTATCAAATACATTATACAATTATATCATATATAATTGAAATAATTTAATTATATTATATATAATTAAATCCCTCTTTATTAATTTGAACAATTCAAATTACCAAAAAACTAATTCTCAACTAAATTCTTTTGAGCTACCAAGGGGATCTTATGGACCTGTAACTTGAAGCTCTAACTGTTCATGAATAATTAATTAAACTCATTAATTACATTGTCCACCATCCGCTAATTTTCGGTCATTCCACTGACTGGTAGTTGCACTCTTTGCACTGCAGATATATTTTTTTGTCCATTGGATATAACCAATCAACAGTACGATGACCCTTCACAAATTTCTCGTAGCTAGGCCAAATTACGTTTTACTGCTGTAGTTACATCTAACTCCTTAAGTACCATTGATCCCTCTAATGAATAATAGATCATAGTTCTACTATGACTAAACCCCTCTCGGGCCAGGAGAGAGTGTGGCACCACATTGTTCAAGACCCAGAATCAGCCCTCAAGGGAGCAATTTATCTACTTATCCCTGTTTTGGGGTTCCCTAAAGTCTCGTATCCTGTAGTTTGTAAACAACTTTGTACGAACACTAATGATGTATAATATATATGATATTTACTTCACTTCTTGACTTTCCACATTTAGATGTTTTTTTATTTTACCACAAACCAATAAACTTAATATTCCTTGTTGTCTTTATGTAACTTAAGCATGTATGTAGTGACATACGAGTGGATCATGTCTTAAGTGACAACCAAAATAGTCTGTAGTATATGGATATAGGAGGAAAACCTTATCCTGGTAACACTACGAACGTGGCCCACTTTGTGGAATTGTTGCAAATGTTGTGACTTGTCACAATTGGTCTGATTCTGATCATTCGTGTAGTGGGGCGTCTTATACAAAGAGTTTGTATAAGACCTGACCTCAAAGTGTTAATGTCTTGTCATATAACTCTGTTCATGATTGAGACTTCACTTCACTAGGATGACCATAGGTAACATGACCTCAATCCTGAGTGAGTTGGGAACTTCTGCCATTGAGAGCGATCCTTTGATTTGCATGGGTGCGAGTGGCTAGAGCACCGACTTAAACCTACCATTTTGGAGATTTGTCTGATTTTAGAGCTGGGAACTCAGCTTCAGAAGATGGAGTTCACTCTTTCCCCAAAGCAGGGGTAAATAGATAGATAACTCTCTTAAGGGCTGATCCCGAGGCTTAAACGATGTGGTGCCACACATCTTCTCATGGACCAAGAGGTGTTCAAACATAGAAGGACTATGTTGTATTGTTCATTAGAGGGATCAGTGGTACTTAAGGAGAAAGATGTAATTGCAGAGGCAAAATGGTAAATTGGCCTGTTGTAATTACGAGCATCTGTGAAGGGTCATCATACTGATAATTAGTTATATCCAATGGACATAGAAATATATCTACGACAATAAGAGTTCAACTGTTGATCTTTAATTGAATGCCTAGCAGTTAACGGATGGTGGATATCATGACTAAAGAGTTTATTCAGCTATTCACGTACCATTGGAGCTTCGAGCCATAGGTCTATAAGGTCCCTTTGGTAACTTGGATACAAGTTGAGAGTTAGTTTTTGGGTCAATTTGAAATGTTCAAATTGACAAGAGGGAGTTCGATTGTATATGATATAATTGAACGAGTTTATTAAATATGATATAATTAAGTTTATGTATGAGATACATTAATTTGGAGAAAAATGGGTATAAATATGATTTATATTTAGTGAAGGAAAATATTATAATTAATATATGATATTAATTTATGTGTTATGAATATGATGAGATCATCTTCATTGGACGATGATAAAGGAAATGGGACGGTTTCTCTTCTATTCTAATAACGGATGAATGTATTGAAAGATCACTTTGAGATGCAAAAATAGCTGACGGTGTGTTAAGCAGACGAACATTGTGTTAAAAAAAGTGTCATTGCTTAGAAAATCAGTGCCTATACAATAGTGCCTGCACGATCGCTTACATATACGACATTGCAAAGCGATCACTTATGGATTACACCTTCGTGTGCTATTAACTAAACGATCGTTTAGCTTTTCCTAAGCGATTGTTTAGCTCCTGATATTTACTAAACAATCGTATAGATGATCGCTTAGTTTTTCCTACACGATCGTTTAGACAATTGCTCACCCCATTCCTACACAATTGTTTACCGTTTCCTACAAGACCGTTTAGATGAACTCTTACTTTATCCTACACGATCATATACTTCACCTAAACGATTAAGCATATTGTCTATCCGATGGACGATCTCATCTCCCATTTACTTGATCGTTGTGTATGATCTCTCTTCCTCCTTCCCTCTACCAAATTTGAACAAAGCCCACACTTTGGATTCTCACTCCAAGAATATTGAGGGCTCTGAGTGGTGGTGTCATCTCCGTTTCTTTCTGTTTAAGTGGTGATTGTTCGAGGCAGATGGTTGGGTTTTAGACTCACTGTGAAGAAGAAATCTTCAACTGGTATGATCTCTTGATCTTTTTAGCATTATGAATGCATATTAGTATGTTTGAATGTATATGTGGTAATTCTGTCACAATGAATTGAAAAGATCCGCTTCCACTCATAGGTACTCTGATTAAGAGTTCGTTCATGGAGAAGGAGTGAATTCGATCTTGTGTAGTTGAGTTCTCAGCTCCTCAATCAGATGAATCCCTAAAATGGCAGACTTGTTGAGTCGGCGATCTGGACACTTTTACCCATGCAAATCAAAGGACCGCCCTCATAGGCAGGAGTTCACAACTCACTCAGGATCAAGATCATGTTACTTATGATCATCATAGTGAAATGAAGTCTTAATTATGAACGACGTTATATAACAAGATTAAATATCTCGTGGTTCGGTCTTATACAAACTTCTTTATATTGAATATCCCCGCTCGCATGTCTAATACATGAATGGTTAGGATCAGATCATTCGTAGCACTTTACAACATTTGTAACACCTACAAGGCGGGTCATACTCGTTGTGTCACCAGGATAAGGTAACCCTTCTTATCCATATACTATAGACCATTTAGTTTATCACTTAAAATACAATCCACTTGTATGTCTCCATATACATTTTTAAGTTACAACCATAACCACGGATCTTAGTTTATTGGTTTGTGGTTAATGCAACTAAAATATCAAATATTTCATAGACTGAAGTGAATAAACTATCATATTTTATAAATCACAAAATATTTTTTCATACAAGTGTTTACAAACTATAGAACCCTACGAGATTTAAAGCATCAACCCTAACACTTATTTCTCCTGGATCTCCTCTTTATATAAGCTCTGTAGATTCTAGTTGGGGTCTTGCTAGTGTTGCAAATTTAAGTCTTTGAATTGAAGCTTTCGTTTTATAGGTGGTCGAACAACTGATCATATGTCAATCTTAAAAATTTTGAAGCAAAAAGTTTTTTGATGTTTAGGTATTTCTTTAGGTCGTCTTGAAACTCTAATTGATTCTTGAGAAAGGATTCTCAATCTTAGGAAAACCTTAATTTCATGTAAGTGAAGTGGTCTTTATTTGAAAGGGGAAAGATTACAGTTGAAAGGGAGTCTCACACTAGGAGAAGCCTAAGTGATTACTTTCTAATACACTCGAGCTTAGAGGGAACCTATGTCTCTTTGAGAGGGAGTCTCACATTTAGGGGGAGTCTAAGTGTTTATTCATCGAGCTAAGCTATTTGTGTATCACTATATTTGTCGCTTATTTATAGATAAGTACAACGTTGTAATTTTTTAATTTCATATTAGTACAAATATCTTTCAGGGTCACACTGTCCCTAGATATAAGTGGTATATTGTTGATATGAGTTACCCAATCTTTGTGTCTTATCTTTTAAAGTTTATCTATGTGCTTTACTGTATGTTTTTGCAATTGTTGGAACATTGTAAGTAACATGTTTGTACAATGTGTTAGATAACCTTAATTTCAAGCTAAACCCTTATTTGAGATTCAAACATGTAAATACCTAAAGGGAGGAGGATAAGTCTTTCATACATAAGAAGTAACTTTGCTCATTTGTCCATAGTAGGGTTTGTTTTTATTGAGTTTATTTTCATTATTAGTCTAGAATTGCCATCTAAATTAATGTACAAAGGTTGCATTTAATACTGAAAGGGTTAAGAAAAATATAGTTTTCATAAAAGCAATATAGGACTAGCTTATACATAAGATGTTGTTTCTTACTCTAGACATAGGGCGAAAACTGTAGGACCTGAGATTGTTTTTTCATTCACCTAAGTTCTCATTAACCATAGACATATGGGTTTAATAACTTAGGCTCATAAAGATAATCCATTAAGGTTGAGTAGGTTTTGAATTAGGTTCACCATGTTTAAGTTAAGTCAACGTTGCAATTGTATGAAGGGGGACATTCTCCAACCAAATGATATACATATTTGAGTCCCGCTTTTATCGTTATCATTTAAAATTAGTTTTCACATAAACCAACATTCACAACTATTTTGCCCATCACATTGCAATCACATTCTTTAGACAAATCTTTATTATTTAGAGTTTTTTACATCAATTCTTTTAGGTTCGATATATTTAGTACCTCTTATATTACTTGCTGGCAACATGCGCTTGCACTAACAACCAAAGACTATTTACATTTACAGGACTACATATCATAAGGTGAGAGGACACTACTTAACACCTAAGGTGGGATTCAATGCCTTACAAGAACGGCCAAAATAAAAAGAGAGTGAGAGATGTGGAAAGAAAGAACGCATGCATGGAGATTTCGTCAATCGGAGGTTTGAGAATCTATGAAAGAACAAGGTTGTCTACCAATCTTACTTGGTTATATTCATTATGTCCTAATCAAAAGGAACAACTTCTCTAGGGTATGACAACTCTTTCTCATCTACATCTTGGTCACTCTCACTAGCAACGTATATTACACTAGAGAATTGTTTATCGCGACATCCATCATCTAGTCTCTTCTTTTCATTATTGGTTGTACAAAATCTATTTATTATCCAACTCTTTGTATATAAAGTTCAACCTAAAATCCAAATCTAAATGGCCAGTAGACATACGATGAACTTTAAAATTAATAAAATCAAACTCTCTAAGGTAATTAGCGTAACCATGCAAAAAAAAAAAAAAAAAAAAAAAAAAAAAAGAAAAAAAAGAAAAAAGAATCAAAGTAGCCTATCTTTTTATAGAATATTCACATAGGTTAATCCAAAAGGAAATTTAGATCATCATTGAAATGAAAATAAAACTACTTCATTCAATTAAAAAAAAAAATTGACATTATAAAGAAAAATGAAGGAAACAATAAAAACAATCGAGTCCCGTAGTGAAAATCAATCTTGCGAGATATGAGAAATCAAAGGAAATACCCTCTAAAAGAGTGCAGAGAATAACAGAGACTAAATCAAAAAATAATGGAACTGGAAAGTGCTCAACATAACTAAGTTAATGAAAAGGCACTGAATATATAATCAATAGACAATACACGTGGAGGATGTCGATTGGAGAAAGAATAACAACCCAAACCAAATAACAAACAATGGTAAGTAAAGGAGAAAATTATAGTATGATGAAAGCCCTTCACAAGGTAATTTCTCATTCCTTGCAAGCTAAGCTGGCATATGTTGAACAATTAGCTTGGTTCGTAGACTACAAAAGCATTGAGAAGGCAGAGGTTTCGTGAATATGTCGACAAGTTGATCTTCAGAGGGAATAAACCGAAGAAGAAGCTATTTTTGAGCAACTCATTCCTGAATAAAATGATGATCAATTTCTATTTGCTTCGTTCTATTATGGAGAATGGAATTCGATGCCAAAAAGGTAGCACTAATGTTACCGCACAGAAGGGGAGGTGGAGAAGACATTCAGATCCCAATTTCAGATAGAACGAATTAAACCCAAATGAGTTCAGGTGAGTAATAAACATACCTCGATACTCAAATTCAACACTCGAGCGAGAAACCACCTTTTGTTTGGTTAAAGACCAGGAGATTAGATTGTCACCAAAAAGGATACTATTGAAAAAAGGGGAAGAAGAAATAAGACAAGATTTAATGTGGAAAACCCTAGACCAGGGAGAAAAAAACCACGATAGAGAAATTTTATTAATTTTGTTACACTTTACAAAGCTCCCAGACTCAGATATAAATAGCCCCAAGACTGAAACCCTAAAAACAGTAGACACCATGTAAAAAGACAAAAAAGCCCTTAGGGCAAAAACAACATTTTTCGACACTCCCCCTTAAGTTGGGACGTAGATATCAATAAGACCCAACTTTCTAACACATATGTCAAATTTCTATCTTGGTAATCCTTTAGTGAGAACATCAACAATCTGTTGACTTGAAGGAATATAAGGAATACAGATACTGGCACTGTCTAGGTTCTCTTTGATGAAGTGTCTGTCAATCTGCACAAGTTTGGTTTTGTCGTGTTGTACAGGATTGTTGCCGATATTGATAGCAACCTTATTATCGCAGTAAAGTTTCATGGGACCATGACTATCCTGATGAAGATCAGACAGAACCTTTTTCATGAAGGAACTCTTATCCAAGAGAACCCATGAGCAGAAGCACGATTGATCCAAATTCATTGTGACAAAATTATAAGCATTCACAAACATACAAACCAATTATGTATCTACTAACAAATTACGATATGATTTAGAAATTAAATACAAAAGAAGTGAGAGACTTACTTTGAAGAACTCTTCTGTCACAAATCTCTCGCTCTAACGACCAAGCAAGTGGGAGAGTGAACTGTCTATCATATAGACTTTGTGCTTGATCGTTTAGTAACACTCAGCAGTTACACGATCGTTCAGGAAAAAACAGGCCTAATCATTTACACAGTCAGTTAGAGAAACTCGCTAAACCATGTGATAGTTTAGTAAAACTTTTACACGATCATTTAGTCAAAGGCGCATGTACACGATTATTTAGACAAACACTTGAAGGCTGTCGTGTAGTCTCTCGTGAGCTAAACGATTAGCAGTGTACTTAATGAAGTGATTCTTGAATAAATGAAAACATTTTTTATTTTATCCGTCAGTTATGAAAACTGAACATAACCTCCCACTTTCACGCACGGTTAAAAGAGAAACCACCCACATTTATCTCAAAATTGTTTTAATTATAAATAAATATAATAACTAACTTATCAAATTATATTTATAACCTATAGTTTTAATATAACATCATATGTAACATTTAAACCATAGTCCTTTTCTCATTTACTTGATATAAATCATATTTATATCATATTCCTACAATTAATTTATCTTATACATCATGTCAACTATATTATATATAATTGAATTAGTTTAATCATATCATATATAATCAAACTCCCTCTTGTCAATTTAAACACTTCAAGCTGACCCAAAAACTGATTCTCAACTTGAATCCATTGAGCTACCAAGGGGACCTTAGGGATCTGTAGCTTAAAGCTCCAACGGTACGTGAATAGCTGACTAAACTCTTTAGTCACGAGATCCACCATCCGTTAACTATCGGGCACTCCATTAAAGACCGACATCTACAATCTTCTCACTTCAAATATATTGTCCATTGGATATAACCAGTCAATAGTACAATAACCCTTCACAAATGCTCATAAGTACAGTTGGGCCAATTTACCGTTTTGCCTCTGTAGTTACGTCTAACTTCTTAAGTACCACTGATCCCTCTAATGAACAATACATCATAGTCTTTTTATGAGTGGACACTTCTCTGGTCATGAGAAGGTGTGTGGCGCCACATCGTTCAAGTCTCAGAATTAGCTCTTAAAGGAGTAATTTATCTACTTACCCCTACTTTAAGGAAGAAGTGAATTCCATCTTGTGTAGCGGAGTTCTCAGCTCCCCAATCAGAGGAATCCCCAAAGTGGTAGGTTTGAGTCGGCAATATGGTCACTCGCACCCATTCAAATAAAAAGACCGCCCTCATAGGTAGGAGTTCCCAACTCACTCAGGATTAAGGTCATTTTACCTATGGTCATCCTAATGAAATGAAAGTTTCTGTCATGAATGACGTTATATAACAAGACTAAACACTTCGTGGTCTGGTCTTATACAAACTCCTTTGTATAGAACACTCTCACTCGCATGTCTCCACATGAATGATCAGGATCAGACTATCTGTAGTATGTCACAACACTTGTGACTATCTACAAAGCGAGCCACATCCGTAGTGTCACAAGGATTGGGTTTCCCTCCTATATTCATATACTATAGACATTTTAGGTTATCACTTAAGGCATGATCCACTTGTATGTCTCCACATACATGCTTTAGTTACAACAACAACCAGGGATCTTAGTTTATTGGTTTATGGTAAATGCAAATAAAATATCTCATATTTCATAGACAACAATGCAGAAAATATCACATATTATTATATCACAAACATTTATGCATACATGTGTGTACAAACTACAGAACCCAACGAGATTTTAGGGCAGCAACCCCAACATTTCAACCATATTTCTTCACATATTCCTAGGCTCATAGGCCTGTATTATGCTTCAGCACTACTTCTAGCAATGACACCTTGTTTCTAACCACGCCAAGTAACCAGAATTTCCCACACAAAGGTACAGTACCCTGAAGTGGACTTTCTATCTATGACAGAACCTGCCCAATCTTAGTCAGTATAGGCCTCAATGCACCTTTATTCATGCTTCCTGAACACCAAGCCCTTTCCAGGAGTAGACTTTAAATACTTCAGAATTCGAGTAACAACCTCCATGTGTCTCTCATAAGAAGCTTGCATAAACTGACTAACGATACTGACTGCATTTGATATATCAGGTCTGGTATGAGAAAGGTAAATTAATTTCCCCACAAGTCGTTGATACCTTTCCTTGTTTACAGGAACATCTTCGACAGAATCTCCCAACTTGCTATTACCTTCCACAGGTGTATCTGCAGGTTTACACCAATCATTCTTGTTTCTTTCAACAAGTTTAGAGTATGTTTCTGTTGAGAAAAAGATATTCCTTCTTTTGATCTTGCTAATTCTATCCCAAAAAAATACCTCAGACTGCCAAGGTCTTTGATTTCAAATTCATTTGCCATCTTCTATTTTAACTTGACAATCTCAGCCGTATCGTCACCTGACAAAATGTTATCATCAACATAGACAATCAGAACAGCAACCTTCCCTAATGCTGACCTTTTAGTAAACAAGGTATGATTAGAATGCCCTTTGAAAAACCCTTGGGACTTAATGACAGTAGTGAATCTATCGAATCAACCTCTCGAAGACTGCTTTACTCCATATAGAGATTTCTTTAGTTTGCAAACTCGACTATTAAACCGTGCTTCAAAAGCTGGAGGTGGGCTCATGTATACCGCTTCTTCTAACTCACCATTCAGGAATGCTTTCTTTACATCCAGTTGATGTAAGGGCCAATCTCTATTTACAACAATTGAAAAGAGAACTCAAATCGTGTTAAGCTTTGCCATTGGAGAGAAGGTTTATGAGTAATCTACCTCATATGTCTGAGTAAACCCTTTTGCAACCAGTTTTGTCTTGTATCTATCAAGAGTGCCATTAGATATGTATTTAACAGTGAACACCCACTTGCACCCGATGGTTTTATGGCCTTTAGGAAGTACAACCAAATCCCAAGTTTTATTTGTTTCAAGCACTCACATTTCTTCCACAATCGCAGCTCTCCATTCGGGAACTTCCATGGCCTTATGCACACTGCTTGGTATCATCACAGTATCGAAGTTGGTAGTAAAGGCCTTAAACCTCAAAGATAGATTACTGTAGGACAAGAAACTCTACTTATAATGTTTAGTACACGATCTGGTTTCTTTTGTAGAGCAATTGGAAAATCAAGAGTAGCATCATACTCACTAAGTTTTTCTACCTATTTATCACTACAAGGCTGGCAGTGAAAACCACGCTCATCCTTCTGTTGCAAGCTTTCAATTTCTTGTGTATCACCTGATATCTCATTACCATCACCAATCTTGACTTCGTTAGAGTTCATCACATTAATCACATCACCCTCAACCACATCACCCCCAACACACTCATTATCATCAGAAACAGAGATACATTGAGTTGGTTCTAGTTTTAACTCTTGGACAACTTCCGATGGAGCAACATGGGGAACTATTTCCTTTCTAAGATTCTTCCTATAGTAAGTTATCCAAGGCACCTGTTTCGTAGGAAGGATAGAGTCACTTGTCTCAGGAATAGGCTCAAGAAGAAGGTCTATAGGAACAAAATATATGGATGTGTTAGCCTTTTCACTAGCGTTCTCCCCCTGGAAAGGACTAATGGGACAAAAAGGGTTTATCCTCGAGGAAAGTGGCATCCATAGTGGCAAATACTTTCGGGAGGAAGGCTGAAAACACTTATAGCCCCGTTAATGTAGTGGATATCCAACAAACACACACTTTTGAGCACAAGGAGCAAACTTACTCTGGTGAGGACCATGATTATGAACAAAGACGGTACACCCAAAGACCCTAATGGGAACATTTGGGAAGAGACGAGTGGACGAGAACGACTCTTTAAAACACTCGAGAGGTGTTTGGAATTTAAGCACACGAGAGGGCATTCAATTGATGAGATGAGTTGCAGTCAGTACAACATCCCCCCATAGATATGAAGGTAGGGATGCAGGAATTATGAGAGATCGAGCCACCTCAATAAGATGGCAATTTTTTCGCTCAGCCATCCCATTCTGCTGAGAAGTATATGCACAAAAAATCTGATGGATGATACCTTTCGAAGGAAAACACTCACGAAGGGTCTGATTAAAAAACTCCCATCCATTGTCACTTCGAAAAATGACGATTTTAGCATTAAACTGAGTTTCAACGGTTGTGTAAAACTGTTGGAACACAAACGTCTCTTCAGATTTGTCAGTAAGGAAAAAAGCCCATGTAAAACGGGTGTGATTGTCAATAAAGGTGACAAATCATCATTTACCAGACACAGTCGTGACGTTAGACGGACCCAAACATCACTATGTATCAAATGGAAGGGTTGGGAAGGTTTATAAGGTTGAGAAGTAAAAGAGACACTGGGCTGTTTCGCACGAATACAAATATCATAAGATAAAGAAGAAACATTCACATTACGAAATAAATGGGGAAACAAGTACTTCATATATTGAAAGCTTGAATGTCCAAGTCGAAAGTGCCATAAAAAAATATCATTTTCAGAAATAGTAAAAGACGATAACAAGCTAGTCATAGATAAACTCCTAGAGGAAGTATCATCAGAAAGGAAATAGAGCTCTCTATCATGCCGGGTAGTGCATATCGTCGTCCCCGAACTTAGGTCCTGAAACGAAACATCATCTGGTGAGATAATAACTCCGCAGTTTAAATCTGTGGTTATTTTACTTATAAGCAGCAAATTGTAAGAAATCTTTGGTACATGCAAAACATTCGGTAAAACCAACCGCTCAAACGGAGACATGTGACCTTTGTCAGCAATGAGAGCAAATGACCCATCTACTATTCGAATTCTCTCATTTCCAGCACTTGGATAATATTGTTGGGATTGATGCCCTAAACTCTCGTGTCCTGTAGTTTATAAACAGTATATACGAACACCTATGATTGTTAATATATGATTTTTACTTCACATCTTATTATTTTGCTCATTTATTTGTTTTATTTACTTTACCACGAACCAACAAACATAAAATCCCTGGTTATCTGTATGTGACGCAAGCATGTATGTAGTGACATACAAGTGGATCGTGTGTTCAGTGATAACCAAAATGGTTTGTAGTATATGGATAAAGAAGGGAAACCTTATCCTGGTAATGCTACGGACGCGACCCGCTTTGTGGAATGGTCATGAGTGTTGTGACTTGCCATAGATGGTCTGATCCTAATAATTCGTGTTGGAGACATGCAAGCGGGGGCGTCCTATACAAAGAGTTTGTATAGAACCTGACCACGAAGTGTTAATGTCTTGTTATATAACACTGTGCATGACAGAGGCTTCACTTCACTAGGATGATCATAAGTAACATGACCTCAATCCTGAGTGAGTTGGGAACTCCAGCCATTGAGGCGGTCTTTTGATTTGTATGGGTGTGAGTGGCCAGCCGCCAATCCAAACCTATCATTTTGAGGATTCGTCTGATTTGGGAGCTGAAAATTCAGCTACACAAGATGGAATTCACTCTTTCCCCGAGACAGGGGTAAGTAGATAGATGGCTCCCTTAAAGACTGATTTCGAGGCTTGAACGATGTAGCGTCACACACCTTCTTTTAGCTCGAGAGGTGTTCACACATAGTTGGACTATGTTATATTGTTCATTAGATGAATCAGTGATACTTAAGGAGTGAGATGTAACTACAGGGGAAAAACGGTAAATTGGCCCAACTGTACTTATGATCATCTGTGAAGGGTCATGGTACTCATGATTTGTTATATCCGATGGACACATAAATGTATCTGTGGTAAGAAGAGTTCAGTTGTTGGTCTTTAGTGGAATCACTGACAGTTAACGGATGGTGGATCTCGTGGTTAAAGAGTTTAGTCAGTTATTCACGTACTGTTGGAGCTTTGAGCCATAGGTTTATTAGATCACCTGGGTAGCTTGAATAAAGTCAAGAACCAGTGTTTGGGTTAATTTGAAATGTTCAAATTGACAAGAAGAAGTTCAATTGTATATGATATAATTGGACAGGTTAATTATATATGATATAATTGGCTAAATGTATGAGAGACATTATTTTGGAGGAAATTAGATACAAATATGATTAATATCAAGAAGAGGAGAAAATACTATAGTAGATATATGATATCAAACTATAGGATATAAATATAATATGATTATATTTATTAATTAAATTATTTGATAATTAACCGATTGATCCACGTTTGGACGTAGGAAGTGAGGCTGCGAAGGTTATGGTAACCGGCGGGTTAAAGCAATGAAAATGGCTTTCATTTTTCTTTTAATCGTGCATTCGTATCGTGCGCCCAAAAAAATCCGTGAATGAGCAATCGCGAGAGTCTAGTTCATACGTTCTCTAAACGATCGTATACATATTTCCTAAACGATCGTTCAGTTTTTCCTAAACGATCATGTAGCTCTACTATACGATAAGAATATCCGCTATATGATAGTAGAGTTCATCTCCTCTGTCCTCTACCAAACTCATCAGAGCCCATTCGTTGGGTTTTTTACGCCGAGGATACCCGGGTTTCTCTTGTGGTGGTGTTGTCCTCGCGGCATTGTTCATGTACGTTCAAGTCGTGCTGTTGTAGTCGACAGACTCGTCAGGTGCTGATAGACCGATGGGAGGTTTTTCGCTGCTTTGGGTTCACACGTACGTAGATAGTTTTCTTTTGGTATGAACCTTTTCCTTGTGTTTTATTATATTCTAAGCAAGCCGATGATAAGTTTAATATGCATAACTAGTTGTATGGAATGTACATCGTTTATGTTTTGGTCACTGTGAAATCGGAGCGATCTAAGCCCGCTCATGGAACTCTGGGTATGAGATCCTTCAAATATGAGATGAATTGATCAGATGATCTAGTTAAGTGATCGGTTGCTCCTAAGTCAAGTATTCATGATTCATTTCCCTTAATAAAGAAACTAAAGGACTGAGGAGTACCTGATTGGACAATAATACAAATCCCAATAGTACCTAAATCAGCGGAATTAGTCATCTGAGATGCAGCATCAACAGTTTCACTTATGAGAGTTCGGTTGGACTTAGACTTGTCATTCAGTAGGCAACATTTGCCATTTGGGGGTCGATCGTGTAGTTTCCAGCATTGGTCCTTCATGTCCCACCGTTTTTTCCAGTGTTCACATATCGGAGGAGATTTGCCACTCTAAAAGCAGCAAAGTCCATAGTAGAAACGACGGAACCATTCATAGCGCTTGTCCTATCCTCCTCTAATTGAACTTCAGAGCACACCTCCATAAGGGACGGTATCGGTCTTTGTCCCAGAATCTGACTTCAGACAGTGTCAAATCTCGAGTTCAAGCCAGCCAGGAAATCGTAAACACGGTCAGCTCCCTAAATCATTGAACACTAGACTCCGTTAACCAGGTAATTCCAGACAACTTCACGACACAAGTCCATCTCTTGCCATAATAAAGACAATTTATTGAAGTAGTACAGCACGTCCATGGTCCCTTGTTTGTATTCATGGACTTGTTTTCGCAACGAATGAAGCGTGAATCGTTCTACCTTTTCGAATAAAATTTTTGGACTGCCTCCCAAATATCTCAAGTAGATGCTGAATAGAGCATAGGTTTTCCAATATGAGGTTTCATACTATTTAACAAGATTGATCAGAGGAGGGAATCCTCCCCCTTCCAGGCATGCTCCTAAGGGTCCCCAGGGTTCAGTCTCAGTATCTCCCCGGTCAGATAATCGAACTTATGTCATCCCTCGTGGACCATTTTAACAGATTAAGACTAGGAGAAATAATTCTGGTGACTAAGTTTCTCTCCGATGGTTATTCCTATAGATTTTTCCATTGAACCAGATAAAATGTTCGCAGTAGGTAAAGTAGAGTAAGCTGTCACCAGATTTTTCGAATACATCAGGAGGTTTGAAGACAAATTTGGATGGGATTTTGTCTGAAGATTTGTCGTGTTCCCAAAGGTAGCCCCGAGCGCTGAAATCTGTTGCTGCAGACTTACTAACTGTTGTTGGATTCCAACGAGTCCGCCATAACCAACTGGCTTATGCTGAGAGGAATTAAACAGTGTCGTCATGGGATTCTTCTACCCAAAAAAGAAGCCTTTGTTGCGGGCAAAACAGGCATGGCTGGTGGCTAGACAGGTAGAATCATTTGAGGCACGGTTGGTAGGAGTGAAGCAGACGACGTCGAGTTATATGAGCCACCTGGAAACCCTGCTGACCCGACGGCTAGACCAGACGGATGGTCGAGTGTGGCTCCTCCCAATGTCGGCGTGGGTTAGACGTGTGATGAGGGGAAGCGACTTATCGGCTAGAGTGGCTGAAAGGACTGATCGACTGAGGCTTCGATCAACTGGAATGGCTAAGTAGCAAACGACTGCGATGAAGATCCAAGTTGGACGGTGATTTCTACTATGACCGGCTAAACGGCTGGGCTGCTTCTAGTCTTTTGCGGCTCGTGCGGCGCAGTCTGGCTGATTCCAATGAGCTGCTAAGTCTGCATCGTGCCAAGAATAGATCGGAGGTAACGATTGACAGCGGCCTGAATTGCAGTACTAGTTAAATTTTCCAATGGAGTCCCATCACCTGCTAGGGTTGACGATTGAATTTCTTTTATGCCAGCTAAGGTTTCATCACCTTGCTCTAATACCATATTGAAAATTAGGCAAGAAGAAAGAAGACAAGATTTAACGTGGAAAAATCTAGACCAGGGAGAAAAAAACCACGATAGAGAAATTTTATTAAATTTGTTACGTTTTACAAAGCATCCAGACTTAGATATAAATAGCCCTAAGACTGAAACCCTAAAACAGTAGACACCATGTAAAAAGACAAAAAATCCTTTAGGGCAAAAACAACATTTTTCAATAGATACCAAAACCACTGGTACTACGTCGATCATCATGACAACTAGCCCAAAATTGGCATCAGTATAACATATAAGTGATTGAGATGACGATCTACAAAAAGTCAACCCGAGAGAGATGGGAACCTTAAGATAGTGCAATATTTGTTTAACTTGCCAATGTGAACTAGCAAGAGAATGTAAAAATTGGCAAACCTTATTAACAATAAAACTCAAATCAAAATGAGTAAGGGTACAATAGAGTGATGTAGAATGATGCACCAACGATGATGCGATAAAGAAATAGATCAATTAGTAATTCACTCTCATTTAAAGAAAGAGTAGAGCCAGACATCATGGGCGTAGCAATTGGTTTAGCATTAACCATATCAGCATGTTTTAAAAGATCCATAATGTATTTACTTTTAGAGAAAAAAAGAGAATGTCGAGACCTCTTAACTTCAATGCCCAAGAAATAAGAAGATTGCCCAAATCTATCAAAGTAAATAAACCATTCAAGAGAGATATAAACTGGTCGATAAAGGAAGCATGGTTTCTAGTAACAAGAATGTCATCCACATAAATTAAAATAATCGCCATTATATTTTGACAATTATATATAAACATAGAAATAACAGACGTGAAGTAACAAACCCCCAATCAACCAGATGCCTGCATAATGTATACATCTTCAACTAGATCATCATTCAAGAAGGCATTATGAACATCTAGTTTTTTTTATCGGCCAATCATGTTGGACAACAAGGCTAATGACAATGCGAATAGTTGTATGCTTAATGACGGGTCAAAAAGTCTTAAAATAATCAATACCATAGTCCTGATCAAAACCACAAGCAGCAAACCTTGCCTTATAGCGTTCAATGTCTCCATTTGGCTTTAAATTTCAATTTGTATACCCATTTACAGCGAATAATTTTATAGTTCTCATTTGGCAGAACCAAAACCCTAGTGTTGTTTTGTATTATAGCGGAAAACTCTTGTTCCATGGCATTTTTCCACTCAGGCACCTGAATTGCATCCTTGTAATTAGGAGGTTCAGCTAAAAGGGAAGAAGAGAGAGGATGTTTGGTTAGGCAAACACGGGGTTTATGAATACCATCTTTGGCCCTAGTGATCATGGGGTGTAGATTAATTGGCAGATTATGAGTAGGAAGGGTGGGTTAAGTAGGGCCAGAAGAATTTGAGGCGTTTAGGGCTGAGTCTGGAGAGTTAGGAATTTAAAGAGGCAATGAAAATGAAAAGGCAAAAGGGAAGAAATAAGACGAAGCGTTTCAGCTGCTTTGCCCTTGGAATTTTTTGTATATTATTCCTTGCCTTTGGTAATGTAATTACATAGGTATTAAATAGCCAATACATAAGAAATAATAAAGAATGAAAGAATATATTTGTACAATTCTGATTGGTTGGGATAAAATATTCCTTCTAACAACTTTTCCTTCTAGAAGAATGATGATATGGCCTGAGTGTGCTGACCGGGTGGCTGACTGTTTGTCCATGTGTATTGCTGACTTGTTTTTCTCTAACATCCCCCCTCAAATGAGAGGGTACATTAAGTACACCGAGTTTGGAACGAAGAGACTGGAAGTGAGAATGTGTGAGAGGTTTTGTGAAGCAGTTAGTCAGCTAACTTGCCGAAGGAACATACCGAACATCCAAGGCTCCACAAAGAACATGATCTCGTACAAAGTGAGTATCGATCTCAATGTGTCTTATTCGGGCATGAAACACAGAATCGGTGGCGATGGCAGCAGTACTTAAGTTGTCACACCAGATGATTGGTTTGACAAAAGACAACATCCCAAGTTCCGACATCAGTTGATTAAGCCATATGACTTCAGAGGCAGTGTGTGCTAAGGCCCAATATTCAGATTCAGTACTTGATCAGGCTACGACTGTTGCTTTTTGGATGACCAAGAAACTAAGTTGTTTTCAATGAATATACAGTATGTTGCAACTGATTTTCAATCATCGATGTTGTTGGCCTAATCTGCATCTGAGTAGGTAGAGACTGATAGGCCGGAGCTTGGTTGAAACAATAGACCAAAGTGTTTGGTTGCACTGATATATCGAAGGATGCGTTTTACAGCTTGCCAGTGAACATCAGTTGCTTTTTTAAGAAATTGTCTTAAGTGGTTGACTATATAGGCATGTCCGGTCGGGTTGTGGTGAGGTACTGCAATGCTCCAATTGTGCTTCTATAGATAAAGGGATCCTCGAGAGAAGTACCATAAGTAATAGATAAGTGTTTGCCAAGAACACTGGGATGAGGTAGGCTTTAGATTTGTGAGTTGTAAATGGTGTAGAAGGTCATCCACATATTTTTCTTGATTTATGATGAGACTAGAATCAAGATAGTGAACTTGAAGGCCAAGGAAATATGTGAGTTGTCCCAAGTCTTTAAGGGCAAAGGTGTTATCCAACGACCGAATGAGTTGATTGATTGTTGAGGGATCATTACCAGTTACAATAACATCATCAACATAGACCAGAAGGAAAATGATAGAGGACTGCTTGTTGTAGATGAAGAGAGAAGAATCAGGCCTTGAGTTTGTGAATCCTCATCGAAAGAGCTCCCTTGTGTGAGCAGCATTCCAAGCCCAGGGGGCCTGTTTTAGGCCTTAAAGGGCTTTGTCAAGCTTGCAGACATGATGTGGGTAGGATGGATGAACATACCCGGAAGACTATGTCATATACACATTTTCTTTTAAAGTTTCATTCAGAAAAGCATTATCGAAGTCTAGTTGCCGTAGACTCCATTCATGAGAAGCAGTAATGCTGAGAATCACCCAAATTGTTGAAGGCTTGACAACCGGACTGAATGTCTCAAAGAAATCTATGCTCGGGTTCTGGTGAAATCCTTTTGCCACAAGTCGTGCTTTGTAGCATTGAACTAAACCCTCAGAGTTGCACTTGATTTTGGAACCCATTTGTGCCCCACCATGTTCATGTTTGGTGTAGGAGTCATAAGCCACCAGGTCTGGTTTCTCATTAAGGCAGCATATTTGGCATCCATGGCTTGCTTCCAGGGAGAAGAAGCTAAGGCATCTTGGGTTCGAGTAGGTTCTGTTACTGACCAGTCAACAGAGGATGAAATAGTGAGGATTTTTGGTTTGAAGATACCAACTTTCCCTTGGGTTATCATAGGATGAGTGGGTAAAGGAATAGGTTTGGTTGATGAAGGATTTGTAAGGTTAGGTTGAAGGTGTCGGGTGAAGGAGGCAGGAGGTACACGATCGAGTGGTGATGATATTGGTAAATGATCGGGTAGGCGATCAAGTATAGGTGAACGATCGTTTAGAAAAGTATTTGGTAGACGATCGGGTGAGGAAGAGACAGGTAGATGATCGTTGGGTGTAGTTAAGTGATCGTGTAGGTAATCGGGTGTGGGTAAACGATCGTTTAGTGATGAAGGAGGTGAACGATCAGGTTGGGTTGATATTGTAGACGATCATGTAGAGATGGTGTTGGTAAACAATCCTGTAGACGATTAGGTAAGGGTAGGCGATTGGTTAAGCGATCATGTTGGGAGGAATTTGGTATACGATTGTGTAGGCGGTTTTGAGAGGTTGGACGATGGGTAATGAGTAAGTGATCGGGTGATAAATTTGGTAGGCGATGTGCATTTGGTAAGCGATCGTGTGGTAAGGAATTTGGTATACGATCGGGTAGGTGATTTAGAGAAGGTGAACGATGGGTAGTAGGTAAGCAATCGGGTGATGAATTTGGTAAGCGATGAGCATTTGGTGAGCGATCGTGTGGTAACGGATTAGATACACGATCGGATAGATGATTGGTGATAGGTAAGTGATCAGTTGGATTTTATGGGCGATCGTGTATATATGAGGTGAACGATCATTGGGTTTGAGGTAGACGATCATGTATGCGATCATTCTGTGGGCAGGGATCATGGGCTGGAAGGATGGGTAGAGTGAGTTTGGGTGAGGAATTGAGCTAGTTTTTGGGATTAGAATGAGATAATTGGGTGAAAGGAAACTCATCCTCATTGAAGGTGATATGCCGAGAGATGATGATCCGACCATCTTTAGTCAGACATTTGAAGCCTTTGTGCTGTTGACTGGGGCTTAAATACACACATTTTTCTAAGTGAAAGTTGAATTTGTTGTGTTAAAAGAGCCGGAGGTATGGAAAGCAAGCACAACCAAAGACCTTGAGCTCTGCAAAATTTAAGTTCTTGTTAAAGAGAATAGAGACAGGGGATTTATCTTGCAGTACCTTTGTTGAAAGTCCATTTATGAGCATGGTGGTTGTAAGGAAAGCATCCCACCAAAAACTCAAGGGTAGGCTGGCCTGTGCTAGCAGTGTAAGGCTGGTTTCTACAACATGTCTGTGTTTTCTTTCTGCTCGACCATTTTGAGCAGAAGTGTAAAGGCATGATAGCTGGACTATGGTTCCTCTTGAATTGCATAGCTGATGAATTTTGGCATAGTCACCTCCGTTATCAGATTGCAGAGCTTTAATTGTTTTGTTAAATTAGTTCTAAACATAAATAAGAAAGTGCTAAAAAGCTTCCAAAGCACCATTTTTTTTCTCAGGGGATAGATCCTAGTGTATCTGCTATAATCATCGACAAACAGTATGTAATATCTAAATCCGTCTGATGAAACAATAGAGGCAGGTCCCCATATGTCAGAGTGAATCAGTTTAAAAGGTTTGAAAGTATGGCTGTCAGACTTAGAAAATGGTAGACTATGAGCTTTATCCAAGAGACATGATTCATAAAACATATTCTTTTCATTACTTTTAACTTTCAGATTACAAGCACTAATGATAGAATTCAAAATTTTCATTGAAAGATGTCCTAGACATCTATGCCAGATGGCTTTAGATACAGCTACATTAATTCTTGTTGTTTTTCCAGACAAAACTAACGCAGAAATGTTCTTATTTATATTCAAAAGCCTTCTGTCCTCATTGTTCTGATTTTTCCACTCCTCATTCCTTTCCACAGCTACTTGATCCAGGTGATACAACCCATCCTTGAGGTTTTCTTTCTGTAGAGTTTGACCCGTACGATTGTTTTTAACAAAGCAATGAACATCATGACACTCAAAATAGATGTTATTACCTTGGGCTAACTTAGATACACTAACCAAGTTCTTTGTAATTTCAGGAACACACAGTACATTTTCAAGTATAACAGTGTTCTTTCCATCAGATAACAAGGTATTACCAATACAAGATATTTGCAGTTTATTTCCATTTCATACTATGACTTTCTCATTACCTGAGTATTCCCTTGGATTGTTCAAGTTTGCATAGTCAGCAGTAGCATGGTTTGTAGCTCCACTGTCCACATACCAATTCGGATCCACAACTGTTTCTGGACTAGCAAAGGGGTTGGAGTTTTGGGCAGCTATAAATACAATGGGGTTGGGTAGGATATTGTTACCAGGATTTGAGCTCTCTCCTCCCCTGTTCTGTCCAAAATTCCCAACAAACTCTTTGTTAAAACGATTAAAGCACACAAGGGTTGAATGTCCATATTTACCACAAACTTGACAGGTAGGTTTGTTGCCACGTCCACGACCTCGTCCTCGACCATTGTTGGAGTTGCCATTGCCTCCTCCACTTTGCTGGTTAAATGAATGTCGAGAGTTGGTCTGATGATAGTTGTTCATCTGCCTGGATTCATTGGAGTTTCGACTTTGAGCCACATTCATAGTAGGCACAATGTTGCTGGGATTTCTTTGCGCATTTTGGTGTTCCAATCGTTTCTCATAGATGAGGAGCTCGGACTGCATATTCAGTCAAGAGATGTATGGTTTGTCTTGTATGACAGCGATAACCGGATTGTACACTTCCTCCAGACCGAGAAGAACCTGAGAGATCAAGCATCGTCTAGGTACAGGGCTTCTAGCCTGTCCTAAGTTATCGGCATTAGTTTTCATAATGCGTAAGTAGTCTTCCATTTTAGAGTTACGTTTCTTGGTAGTCTGAAAAACATGGCGAAGAAAATCCTCCTATCTCTTGATTGCACACCGAAGAGGCCTTGGGTAGCTTCCCATAGATCCTTAGCATGGTTGAAGCATAACAGCTGCAAGGCTACTTCAGGGGTCATCGAGTTATAGAGCCATCCGAGGAGTAGGAGATCCGTTGTGACCCATTGTTCGAACAAAGGATTGACTGTTCTGGAACGAACAGAGCTCGACGAGGCTTCATTGGTACTTTCGGCAATGTCCACACCTTGAAGGAGATTGGAATCTTCATTCGTTGCTGAGATGAATTTCGGAGGACATGGTTTTTCACATGTGAGATGGCCTTCTAATTTGTAGCTTCTTAGGATGGGTAATGCAAGGGTTTTCCATAACAAATAGTTGTTTCGGTCGAGTTTCACTGTGGTTATCTAGTTCAGCAATTGATTCAATAGTGGATTGGTGAAAATGGTAGTGGTTGAGGAAGACGAAGCATTTGAAGGGGCATTGGCCATTAATAGGCTCTGATATCAAGTTAGAAATTTAAAGAGACAAGGAAAATGAAAAGGTAGAATGGAAGAAAGAAGACGAAGCGTTTCAGCTACTTTGCCCTTGGAATTTTTTGTATATTATTCCTTGCCTTTGGTGATGTAATTATAGAGGCTTTAAATAGCCAATACATAAGAAATAATAAAGAATGAAAGAATATATTTGTACAATTTTATTGATTGGGATAAAATATTCCTTCTAACAACTTTTTCTTCTAGAAGAGTGATGACATGACATGAGTGTACTGACCAGGTGGCTGACTATTTGTCCATGTGTATTGCTGACTTGTTCTTCTCTAATATAGAGGTGGTATGGAAAAATTAGAGGAATCAAAATTGGAGGAAGAAGAAGCAGTAGGGGAGGACGAAACAGAGAGATTGGGGTTAAAAGGATGAAGATTTTGTACTATGGGTAAGGAAGAGGAAATAGGAATGGATGGTGGGGGAAATCTCGCTCATAATCGACCTCTTCAAATTAAATGGTGCAACTTAATTCGAGCTCTTAGTTAGAAGGTCAGATATATACTGAAACTCAATTCGACTTTCGCAGAATTGAACTCCACATTGATCATGAAATTTTAAATTTCTCTTCTATAAATGGATGAAAAATATAAGTCTCAAATGGGATATTTTTGTCTCATTGTAATTTAAAGGTTTTGTTAACAGTCATATTTAGTCATATTTACAAATTGTAAATATAATGAGTTAAGCTATAGTTCAAGTTGCTACTTAAAATATTTTCGGAAAAAAAATTGCGCTACTTAAAAATAGTTTTTTTTGGACGAATAAATAAAATTATTTTTAGATTTGAAATTTGAAATTTAAGGCAACGTGTCATGGATAAGCACAAAGAGAAAAGGATTCCGTGTATTGATACCTTTTTATAATTATTATTATTCTTTCTTCTTCAGAAAAGTTGCTCAATCAAATCTAAATTATGACCAACCATCTTCACTTTCAAGTTGGAATGTTTTACACGGAAAAAATCTTTTCAAATGATGTTGACTTTTTTCTTTTCTCCTCTTATTTCTAGAAAAACATCAATATATATAGTAAAAGTTTAGAAATTCTATTAATTTAAACACAAATATTTGCAAATGTATCGATTCATCTTCTATTATGCTCATTTTAGAAAAATTTTATGTAGAACTTATAATTGTATCAATTACACTTTCATAAATAAATTAATTTAAACTTTTAGGTAGAATTTTCTTCAAAAATTGTCAATATATTTACTATAATTGTATATTTTATTGAATAAATAGTTGAAAAAATTTACACGATTTTGAAAATTAATGTATAAATGATTTTCAAAGGTAAATTGTAAGGGTCTAAATTAATTGATTTATGAACAATTAAGAGTTTAATTGATTTAAATTATAAGTTTTACAGAGGGTGCGATTTAAATTCATCTTTGTCCTTTTTTTTAAATGTTAATCAAACATTCTTATTTTAAATAATTTTGAATCCATGAAATCAAACACTTATCTATTTTATTATCTTTTTTTGTTTTTTAGGGAAATTACATTTTATTGTCAATCATGAAATTATTTGTAACTTTAAAAAACAAATTATTTGATTGATGTAGTGGATCCACATTCCACAATTATTAATTATTTCTCAATTTACTTTCCATTTTTAACTAAAATAATTTTGATTATTTTACCTGACTGGGCTTTTGAGTTAGAAGGCCCAAAAGAAAATCAATGGGTTGAACCATTTCTCCAATATAATTGGGTACTCTCTTATAAATACTTATAATAGTATAATATTTATCTGAAGGGAAAAAAAAACTATTTTTACCACTATGGGTGTGTTTGATATATGATAAAAGTAGAGAGTTGAGTTGGTAATTATTATCTTGAGAGTTATATTATCTAGGGAGTTAAATTGTCTGTGTTTGTTGTGTAGAGTTGAGTTGAATTTTGTTGTGTAGAGTTGAGTTGGTAATTATTGTTTTTTTTGTGCAGAGTTGAGTTGTAGGATCTGATGCAGTTTTTTGGGAATGAGATTAGTTCTATTTTTTTCTGTTTGTTTTTTATTTCATTTTTTTTTAGTTTTATGCTTTGCTATTGTTGATTAATTTTTAAATATACACGTATTTTTTCAAATCATTTATGACATAAACTAGACAATCTCCATTTTTTTTTCTCAATTTGTAGAACATAATAGATTATTTTTCATATATTCTTTTCAAAAACTATAATAATTCTAATTTTCTTCAATCGGTAAAACATATCAACAAAATATATTTCATATTGTTGCTCAATTAATTGGTATATTGTATATATATATATATTGAATGTTTGTATATATATTAAAGGTATATATATTTCATATTGAATGTTTGTATGTATATATATAAAAAAAAATTCACAAAATATATGTTCTTTTCGATACTTATTGTCACACCCCGCCCCAGACCACCTTCTTAGCCTAGAGAAAGGCGTAACTACAGCAGTTACCAACCCTTGGGCTGACACTTACTGCCTAATAACTTTTACGGAATAACTCTGATACCAATTATAATTCATATGCAATGGGACGTCTTTAGGCCCGCAATTTATTAACTTAGAAACATAATATGTTTAGAGTCATTACAACACTAGATTTACAAGTCCCAAAATCCACAAACCCTAGTCCCTATATGAACAATAGTAACATGTGTACAATATTAACAGTAACCACCTAGCAAACGATTACAAGTCTTTTGGTCCTTTAGTAGTAGAGCAGGCGCAGAGCTATCTTCAGAGGATTTGACCGCTACCTGTGGGGGGAAAAAACAAAACATTTGAAAACGGGGTGAGCTTACGCCCAGTGAGTGACCGAGAAAACATAGTAAATTCTCATGCATAATTTCAGAAGATAGTTTTATCTGAAATATAATTTAATGCAGCATAAACAATTTCCAAGCGTAATGTATATAAAACTGTTTTAAACATAAAACAGTAAAATCATTTCTCAAATCAAAGTACTATATAACGGGTAAAATAATCCCAACATCGATTGCTAGTCTAGAGAGAACCCTTTTGTTCAATCTCCAACTTAGTTCACCTGTGGCCACATTAGGTACTATTTTGCTCAGATACCTTCTCCTTGTACTTCAGTATCGAGCTATTAGGATACCTTCTCCAAACGTACTTCAGTACCAATAGATACCTTCTCCTTGTACTTCGGTATCTAGTTGGGTGGATGCATTCTCCTTGTATTTCGGCAACGTATTTTACCAAAATTATTTAACAACTTTTCTCTTTAAAGCATGTACAGTATAACACATATACAACATGGATTTAAAGTTGGTAACGCATGCTGGATAAAATACATACACATATGTAGATAGTTTTGCAACAGTAGGCATGCATTCAACTCACAATTCAAACTTGCTTGGAAACCACTTCATAAAACTAGTAGGCATGAGAATTATTTTTACAAATATGCTTCTGTAAATGTTGTAATTCAAAACAGCTTAAAAAATGTTTTAGTTCGAAAACATTTTAGCCACTCATCTCGATTTCTTAGGAGCTTTTCACTCTAGTAGCTCCTCGGGCTCCTTTTCACCCCTAGAATCCAGATTCAACTTACAACTTAGATTACTCATAGTTCTGAACTTTATTTTGAAATACTTCCTTCTACAAACTTATTCTAAAATTTCAAGAAACTTACCCTAAAATTTCAGCTCAGAACTCCTCGTGGTTTAGCCGGAATCACAAAATCTTCAAGACTGGCTTAGACTGATTCGACAGTCTGGCCCTTTTGCCTTCTTTTCAATCTCCAGCCTGGTTCCTTTGAGTTTTTTCCTCTGGCAGTCCTACTCTGAAAACTATACTTCCAGAGCTCTCAGATGGCTTTGGAATCACTCCAAACGCACGAGTAGATTAGGAGATCTCCTCATCCAAAATTAATATATTCTTCTCAACCCTCACTGTTCTCCCTCTCCCTTATGAAATTTTTGATTTTGTGATTTGAAAATGAAATCTGTGGGCGTGACGTTCGAATGCAGCACCGGACAAGGCGTGGCTGACGCACAGGCTGGTCTCGCTCTCTCCACTCTCGCTCTCTCCAACTTTCTCGCTCAAAATCTCGCTTTCTCCACTCTCGCTCTCTCCCACTTTCTCGCTGAAAGCTCTTTCCAATCTCGCTCTCTTCCACTTTCTCGCTCAAAATCTTGCTCTCAATGATCTCACTAGTCTCGATCTCAATGATCTCGCTCTCAACGATCTCGCTGATCTCACTATCAACGATCTCGCACTTAACTCATACTTCTCCTTTTGCCACGATGCAAGTCTACCCATGTGTGTGCTCTGCATTTCAACAGTCGACATTTCTAGCGAGATTTCCTTCTAGAGCGAGATCCTCATCACAAAATTAGCGAGATTTCACTTGTCCAGGGTTGAAGTTTCGACTTATGTACAACCCTTTATACATATTGTTTCCAAGTTTTTCTTTGTTTGTCGAGTTATGTATGTCGAAACTTCAACCTATGACAACCCTAATATACATATTGTTTCCAAGTTTTTCTTTGTTTATCGAGTTCTCAACTTCGACCTCTACATTAATCCAATCCTCAACCCTCAACTTCTAGCAAAACAACAATATTTATCTAATATAAAAGGTCTAATATTTCTCTAATATAATAAGTTTTGAAAACAATCATATTAATATAAAAGGTCATAGTTTTGAGGGGATAAAAAAGGAGAGTTTTGAGTAGGTAAAAAAGGGGTTAAATAACCCATAAGTTTTCTTTATGGGCTTAACAAACATGGGTAATAAATATCCACCCCAACTCAACTCAACTCATACCCATTTATCAAACACCCCTTATGAAAGTACAAATATAGGGATCTTTTTTCTAACTAATATTGTAGATTTTATAACTTATTTAAACTTACTATTGAAATATTGTAGTTTTTAATCCTGCACGCATGGAGACAACTTTTCACTCATTCTCATCTCTTTCAAATAGATTAAAAACTGCAATATTTCAATAATAAATTACAAAACTATTATATATCAATAATCAAGTTTAAGAAAATATAATATTATTTATTAAAAAAAAAAAGGCCCAAATATAGTATAATAGCAAATTAAAAACAAGCCTTCCAACATACTTTTTTTTTTTTTTTATCATATAGGTCTAGGGATTCAAATTATAGACCTTTTTATAGCTAACACATCCGTATGTCCTGATTTTGGTGCATTCGAATGTACTTAACACTACGCATTAAAAAATCTAACTTTTAATAACTTGATTGAATACGTTTCTTTATACTTTGTTTTCAAGCACAAGAATTGGTAATCAAAATAACCTATCTATGATAGTTTCTTTTAATTAATTAAAAAGAACAAATGCTAGAGATTCAACCCTCATATGGCCCCATAATGGAAGAGAGAAGCTATGTTTTAACCATTTCCTACAATAGTTTGACATGTTTTTTCTTTTACCCTTGAAATAACTGCCAACATACAACCATAGTAATATATATATATGATTACAGGAAGCAGTTTAAATTTGCTAAGAGAAAACCCAGCTCAAACCACTCCAGCCAACTCAGAGTTATATTCATACTACAGACCTAGGACTCTAAATCTAGTTTCAGGTCAACAAGGCAAATATCTTTATTGTATTTCACATAATCTACAAGTGATGGAACTGGGAAATTTATTAGTAGTACCTGGTGCATCAGCTAAGAAATCAGTAGTGGCTCGTACCCCCGACCGGCAAACCCTTGGCACCAGGAACGTCAATCCATTCGAGTTGAATTGCCACCTCCCCACATTCTACATTCTTCAACCTCAGGAACATGTTCTGTACAATTTTCCCCTTGTGCCAAACACATTGGCTCTCATCAGCTAAATTGTTTGTTCTGCTTGGATATACTCTCTTAACCACACACCCATCTGGGAGGCTCTCCAGTCCCATCTTCAAACACTCGATGTATGGTTCGATGTCGATCTCGGCATCTCCCATTTTGTCATGGTCTGTTAGTGTGTCTTTGTCAAACACTGACTACAAAAATGGAAAAACAAGAGCATAAAGCAGTAAGTTACAACAAGCTCATTAGGCCTCATTTTCTGCATTGTAAATAGAATATATCTCCTTTCCTCATCAGATGGTTGGCTTGAAGCTCTTATTCCTAATAATTGAAGATTAAGAAGCACAAACATGGATACAAATACAAGATACGCTTACGATATGATACGGCGATACGCCAATTAATTAATTTATTTATTTATGATAATTCCCAATTAATTTTTGTAATACTTGTTTTAAGTTAGACTAAAGTAGATTTAAGAAGAGAGTGAAGAGTAAAAATGAAGAAAAAAATCTAACAGCGTCGAATGGTGGTTGAGCAATTAGAGTAAACAACAAGGAAGAAGTAGAAGATGAAGATTAAAGAATGAAGTTGAGGATGAAGGGGAGGGGGTGTGAATCATGATTTTAGGTAGTGAGAGAGAAGAGAAGAATGAAGATTTATTCACCTTTTTCTGATTTTATTAGTTTTTTATATTATTTTTAATCTATTTTATTTTGGATTGCTAGATTTAAGTGGACTTTTAAATAAAATAGGTTGTAATTGGGCTTTTTAAGTGGTTGGGCTTCAATTGAAAAAAAATGATCCAACATATCCCCTTCACGTATCTAGAAGGGGATACCCGTATCTGAAACTTAAAAAAAAAAAAAAAAATCAGATACTTCGAATCACATATCTAAACGTATCCATATCAGATACGTATCGAATATTGATTCTCTGCACAATTAGAAATATTTGTGCTTTCTAGATTGACGAGAAATATTACTTACTAAACCGATTCGAGTCCTCAGATCTGCAATTGAAAGAGTCAACTCATCATTCCATTCAGGATTGCAATTATTTTTCACCACGCGGGTCTTCAACCTCTGCACCAATTGGAAGAATACGGAAAAAAAAAATCATTTTAAGATTCAAAATAAAAGGCTCAAGGGCATCAGTAAGGTGGGCTTTGGTTCATTATTTTGAGAGCTTAAGTTTCCATAGTTAATAAGGAAACCTAGAATTATGTGTTTAGAGACTAGCATTAGAAACTTAATTCTATGTGTCTTATGTTTGGTTTATAAATTTCTCTGAGTAATAATCCTGAGATGAATCTCAAGACTTGGCAACATTATCATTTCATCGGTTACGCGCATCGTCAAGCTCTAAGATAAAGCAATCCGATGTTTCGATTATAGCCTTAATGTCCCAACCCGACACTCACACGAATCAAATGCCTCATAAAATTAGACCAAGAGTAAGTTGGACCCACTGATATTACCATACATTTACATATTCTCCCTGGCAAAAAAGAAAAAAAAAATGATGGCTCAAAGAATAATCAAGTAAATACCAAAGTGAATTGATTCAAGAAAAGCAAAAAAATGAAATAAGTTAGGCTACACAATTCTACATGTCTTGATTTTCTGCTTCTTCCAATGTTACCTGTTGTTAGCATTCACAAAACGCCTTTTTGCCAAAACCAGAAGCAAACTTTTCATCGAGAGTTAAAAAGTTAAATAAGTATTCAAAGACACGAACTTCCAACAATCGTATCGAAAAATAACAAATAATAATTATAAATAAGCCTCCATTTTAGACAAATATCAAAACATACCCAACTAAAAACCAGAAAATTTGTTTTAAAAAAATTACAAGAAAGCCTCGACGATCCACCCCCTTTTAAGCTCAGAACAGCTAGGCTAATAAAAGGTCATCGACAAACTCAAAATTGAAGCGATATTTAATTCCATTTCACAAAGTGATACCAATCAAATCAGTTATCTTAATCCTTTCTTTTCAAAACTATTTAAGCATCTTCTGTTAATCTGAATTTAAAAAGAAAAAAGAATCTAGGTCAAGGAAATGGACGGTCATTCAGGGGAAGAAGGGAACAGAGAACCACTGAATAATGAATAAACCTAAAACGAGCTACATTAATACGCACTGCTTCAACAAACTAAGGCAGAAAACAAACTTCAATCTCATAAACAACAGAAAAATTCGAGTAAGAAATGAAATCCAGATACCTGGTCGCCCATTGAGACGACAACATAAGGATCGCTGCTACGGGAATCACGAACAGCGAGATTAATACCGCGCAGCACCCGAATTCGAAGAAGACCCAAAAAGTGTTCCATCGTGGAGGAAAATAGACCTCAATCGAGAAGATAATGAGATATAAATAATTGCAGTACGAACTTAAAGAGGAAATTAGACTTACAGGGAGTGGAAAATCAGAGTTTCAAAACCCTAACGGTGAGTTAAAGAAGAGAGAAATACAGAAATGAAGAAGAAGATTGAAAAAGCGAGTGGGTCGGAGCTCTGGAATTTCTTTGTGGTCGACCGTCGTTGTCGCCGCGCTAACTGTAGTTTCGCCGGTCAGGTCCTTTTAATTTAAATATTTTATTATTATTTTTCTTCTTCTTTTTAATAAAGATAATTTGTTTTAACAAATAATAAAGGGAAAATTAAAAGTTCATTTTAAAAATTATTTAGGAAAATATTATTGTTTTCAAACTATTTGTAAATATACTGTTGTTTTTTTTTAAAATAAGTTGAGGGTTGAAAATTCGACCTAGATAGGTTGAATTTTGAACCCTCGCTCTTCCTTTCATTTGTACGTCGAACTTTGAACCCTCGACCTTGCCCTTCCTAACAGTCTGTTTAATTATGAGACCTTCCTCTTCAAAAGATCATATTTCTAAATTTTCATAAGGTCCCCCTTGAATTCCTTCCAAAGCTTGTTGAATAATTTTTACGGATTCTGTCATATCAGCAAGTCTGACTAAATAACGAGCTAATGAATCTCCTTTTTTTTGCCACTGAACATCCCAATCAAATTCGAGAGCGAGATTATGAGAGAGAGAGAGCGAGAGCGAGAGCGAAAATACCGTATAAATTTTTCCTTTTTTCTTTTTTAATTATTACCATTCAACCTTCTTCTTTCTTTCTTCCTTTCTTTTTTTTTTATTTTTCATTTTATAAAAACAATTTCTAAAAATATTTTATTATTTTATTTAAACTCTAAAAAGAATAAATTAAAAAACATAGTAACTCATAAAAATAAAAAAATGTAAATTAAATATCTCATTTATATAAAAATAATTACAAAATTCAATGTGTTCCACAAGGCGGACGTCATCGATTTCGAGCTGGTTGTCGTCATCGACTTCGAACTTGAGGTTGCTCGGGTTCTTCTTGATGTTGCTCTGGTACCTCTGCAGGCGCTTCATAATATAAATATTCATTATGCTCTCCACGACCCCGATCATGTCCATGCACGTATGAAGACGAAGGACCAGCCTCTGAGTCATAATGTCCTAAACCAAATGCTGGCATTATCATTATCGGACTAACATAATCAGTTTGACTCTGCGTCTACATCATAGGGGGCAACTCTTCCACATTATGTGCAACCTCATCAAACTCATCCTCTTCCCGAACATGTCGTCTACATCTAGGAGCTGGTGGAGGAACAATAGGTATATTGTACATATAATGAATTTCCTCCATATAACTTTGGTTGACACTACATATAGTAAGAACCTGGTTCAGATCATTCGCAACCTCACGGAGTCTACTGTTGTTCGATCTCTGTGAATTATAAAATAATTAGACAATATTTAAAATAAATTTAAATTAAAAATAATTAGATAATATTCATTCATTTACCAGATGACCCACAGCTGTTCCCGTACGAGTGACGTAGCGCCTTGTGATATTATTATATCAATTAATATATTCTGGAGTGACATCTGTGTCAAACTGTTCAAGAGGAACCCCACTGCAATAAACCTTGCACGATAGTGTCATCACACTACCAAATGTGCAACTTTTCCGGACCAATCTCCAGTCCTTAGGTCAGTATCATGCAGTACGGGTTCAGTATTACAAGGCGATGGGACATCCTGCTGAAAACCGAATTGTCTCATTACCCTGTCAGGAAGATGCCACTCACCAATGTGAAAATATATGAGAGGACTCATCGTCCACCATATGTTTTGACCATTCGTACAAAAATTAGGCAAAGTATGCATAATAATTTTGAACGGCTACCAAATAACCTGAAACACATAATATTATATTAGAGAATATTAAAGACAAATACAATAAAAAGTGAGCAAAATGACTTAATTTATCTGAAAACAGACTTCCACCCATCATTTGTAGTATATATGCTCGCGCATATCTTATGACGGTTTCCTCGTCTGATCATCTGTGAGCTCACGAAATTGTGTTCCTAACCATATTAAACTTAACCTCGATCCTTTAATCTTGTCGGCAGGTGGGGTCGCACCGAGGTATAGTTGACAAACTTCTAACTAGTCATCATACATCATTCCGTTGACCGGCTCACCGTCAACAAGTAACCCCAACAACACTTCTATGTCTTGTAGAGTGATAGTGCACTCTCCAATAGACATATGGAATGTATGCGTCTCGGGTCTCTATCTCTCGACCAAGGTTGTGATCAGATGCCAGTCCAACTGAATAAATCCTAATCTGGCAACCCCATAGAATCCAGATGTGCACAATAGCGGTAGTATTCGAGGGTGGAGCGTGATAGTGCGCTGGAGAACTACCTCTCGACGTTTGCAAGATATTTCTCCAGTAGTACGATCTCGCCATACAACATATGATCGATGAATGGACTGATCATACAAAATATCGGGATCAACATGTCCTGGGTTAAAGCCATGATCTGGAAAAAAAATATATTAAAATTGACTATAATTGAATAGTAGAGAAAAGTGTGAGGGTAAAGAATAATGTAAAACTTTATTGATTACAATAAAAAAATTGAATATACAATAAATTATTATAAAAAAAATTGAATATACACTAAAATGAATATTATAACAAAATTATTTATTTTTCAATCCCAAACTATCTGGAGCCCGTCTTAGTAACGAAGGACACTTCCTTCGATTATGTCCTAACCAGTTACAAAATCCACATCGTTGTCGAGTAGCTGGTTCTGTCCAATCCATCTCATTGTGATAACGTGAACGTTTCGGTCTACCAGGTTTTCTTAACAACGATGGATCATAATGTAAGACGGGCATATTAGGGTGCGTGATCCAGTAATCTTCATGCGGTACAGGTTGAAATTGAGGAGAGTAACATTCAGCATACGTTGACAATTTGTAGTAGTCCTCAATAAAATCTCCGTAGTTCATGTTAAAATGTGAGCAAACGGCCATAAAATACGAGAATGGAATACCGAATGCTTGCCACTTGTTACATGAACAGTATGGACTTGTTTAGCCTCAATATTTGAACGTTTCCTCCTTTGGCATTGAGATTATAACGTCCGGTCTTCACATGAAACACACCTTCGTATGATTGTACTTCATGTTTACTAGATCGTGCAGCCCATTTATTTATTTTTTCATGTGCATACCTGGATTTTTACTCCACTTAGCATTATAAAATATGTTTGAAATAAATTATTAATAATAATAATAATAATATTACCGAGTGTATTTATCTTGATGCTCCAATGCATCCCTTATTTCTTCTCTTCTTTTCTCGAAATAGTTCACGCATTTGAAGAATGTTATCTGAGCAAGAGCATTTATAGGCAACATCGAGCTCCTTTGAGGACTCCATTTATGCACTCTGATAGATTTATCATCATCCACCCATATCTGAATCCTCCATCATGTGCTTGAGTCCATTACTCTAAACTAATGTTGTAAAAAAAACTCAGATAACTCCGATTTATTCCTTTGATATCTTCAATTGCTTTGTTGAACTTTCGAATTTGAAACTGACACCCGGCACGATAAACATAATTTTTCAATGAATTAAATTTATACTTTTTATTGAAGTTGCTGACGATATATCGTAAGCAGAAACGATGGTGACATTTCGGTCCCGTCCAACCATTTGTTGGGTTGTTCACTGTTGCAATTATACCAGCATGTCGATCTGAAATTAAACACACCTCTTCGTGTGTTACAATTTCTCTCAGGTGTTTCAGGAACTATCCCCATGAGTCTGCGGACTCTTCATCAGCAATGGAAAATGTAAGTGGAAGTAGATGGTCGTTCGAGTCAACTGATGTAGTAATAAACAGTTTTCCTCTATATTTGTCGTACAGTGTGTACCATCTATTTGAATGATCGGCCGACATTTATTAAAAGCTTCTATACAAGGACCAAATGCCCAAAATACAGAAGTTAGGATAACATGGCCTTCAGTAAGCGTTTCTTTAATTCTCCACTCTACACGTGTTCCGGGATTGGTCTGCTTAACCATATATAACCACGTGGGCAACAATTTGTAAGACTCATCCCAATCATCGAACACTTTAGCTAATTCTTTTCTTTTTCCCTCCCATATCCTATGGTAAGGAACATGATATCCAAACTTTGATTTGATGTCGGACTGCAGTTGTGCCACACTAATAAATGGTTTTTCTCTTATAGCGTCACAGAACTCCAGTGCAATCATTGATGAATCCAATTGCACATGACTTTGACTTAGTTTTAAATAAAAACATGTATGTTACTCATCACACTTAGTGATCTCGAACAAGCCATGCGATTTTTCCTTTATTGCACGAAGTCTCCACTTGCAACCTTCCTCCCACTTCTTACACCGAATTATCCAAATCATCGATGTAGATTCAACAACCTCGTATGGTGCGTGACACTTTATTGCAAAACATTTGACCGCGTGTTGTAGCATTTTCTTGTCTTGACAAATCATTCCTTTATACAATTGCATATTGTCAACGTCCACAGGAGCTACAATTGGGTCATGTTCCTAAATGCTATCCAATACATTCATATCCAAATCATTGAATGTAGTCTTATGTTCACGACCATCAAAATCCAACTCTTCAAATTCGTCGTTTCTATTCTGAAATCTCTATACAGGTTGTTAGCCGTCATATCTTCATTATCATATGGCGATGCAACTGACTCCGGATCAAGATCGATACATTGAGTTGGATCTTCAAACTGGTTAAATGATGTATCAGGATCCATCCCTATCATATTTACATTTACATACAAATGCACTACATTTGGCACTGGCATTGCCATTGAGGACATCAAGTTCATAGCCTGTGCATTCGAAATAGGGAATGACATATATCTTATTGATCCTGATGGTTCTAGATTGGGATGTCTATATATTATTTCTATTTGATTTGCTCTCATATCTACACTAAGTTACATCCCAACCATTTGAATGAATTGCTTAAATACAATTCCACGGTTCACATTTATGGTAAAACTCCCACTTGGTGGTTAGTCATACTCAACTCCATTAATACCATCAATCATATTACCATTTGTAAATAACAAAAATCCCAAGCATTTGCCAGCCATTTTCTTAAAAAAAAAAAAAAAAAAAAAAAAAAAAAAAAAAAAAAAAAAAAAAAAAAAAGACAAACATCACTTTTTTGTATTATACTTTTTATAAGAAATATATTAAAAAATATTAAATTTTTTAGTTTATAAACATAAACTTTTTAAGTTTTATGAACATCAACTTTTTAAACATAACAATAAATTAAACTTTTTATAACTATTTTTAAACATAACAATAAATTAAACTTTTTATAACTATTTTTAAAAATAACAACAAATTAAACTTTTCAAATTAAAATGAGGTAAACTTTTTAAAACTATTTTTTCAAATTTAATACAAAATAAAAAATTAAATTAAATTAAACTTTTTCAAACTATTTTAAACTATATTTTCAAAGTTAATACTAAAAAATATCAACTTATCACAATAAACATAACAACAATAATTTTCATATGAATAAACTAAAATTTTCAAACTATATTAAACTTTTTAAACTATACTAAACTTGTTAACTATCACAATAATTTTGTATTAAACTATAAATATCAACTTCTTAAACATAACAATAAACTAAACATTTTAACACTATAAATATCAAAGTTAATACTAAATAAATCAAATATCATAAGAATAAACTAAACTTTTCAAATATCATAAGTTCAACTCACAGATTCGACGGTAGTTCTCTTTTTTCCTTCAAAGTGACAACGTTCACCTTTTTTTTCTGTTATCTGTTATCTGACAACAATTACAAAAAATTAAAAAAAATAAAATTTATAATTATTCTTAAAAAATAAAAATTTAGTAGAGTAACGAACCAGTATAGTTATGTGAGAATAATTTGTATTAAACGAAATACAAGAAGAGAAATGGAAGTGGAAATGGAAATGGGAGGAGAGAAAGATGATTTCGAAGGCTTATTTTCGAAGGCAATGAGGGGACAGTGAGCTATAAAGGGGCAGTGAGCAAATTAAGGGGAGATGAGTGAGCAAAATCAAGGGCATTGAGTCTTCAAAAATTATCGAGGGAGTGATTGAGGAAAAATGAAGAGGATGGTGGTTTAAAAGGATGTAGGTCGAGTGTTGACGAGTTTAGAGTGGTTGAAAAGGAATTAAGACTATGGCATAGGGGCATGAATGCGTCAATGAATGCATGGAATCGGAGCAGGGGAATCGGATAATGTCAATGCATGTAGGGAATCGTGCAGGGGAATCGGAGCAGGGGCAACTTGGTGATATATATGCACTTTTTCAAACTTATGGAAAGTAAATAAAGTGAAGACGATTTCCATCTCGCTCTCTCCTACAATCTCGCTTTCAATCTCGCTCTTTCCTACGATCTCGCTTTTAATCTCGCTCTCTCAATTTCGCTCTCTCCTACAATCTCGCTTTCAATTTCACTCTTACAATCTCGCTCTCTCTTACAATCTGTTTCACCCACTTATCTTCCTTGTCAAGGGTTGAAGTTTCGACTTATGTATACCAGAACTTCAACCTTCGACAACCTAATATACAAAATTAGCGAGATTCCCTTCTAGAGCGAGATCCTCATCACAAAATTAGCGAGATTTCCTTTTCTTTGTCGATGGTTGAAGTTTCGACTTATGTATATCGAAACTTCAACCCTCAACAACCCTAATTTACATATTGTTTCCAAGTTTTTCTTTGTTTGTCGAGTTCTCAACGTTCAACCTTACATTAGTTGAATCCTCAACCCTTGACTTCTAGCCTCGAAATCCCAAAACAACAATATTTCTCTAATAAGTTTCAAAACAACAATATTTCTCTAATAAGTTTTGAAAACAACAATATTAATATTAAAGGTCCAATAATAAAGGTAATTTTAAATATGTCAAATAAAGATAAAATTTTTCTTTTTAAAAAAATTCGCAAAATATAGGAACAAAAATAATATTTTAATTTTCTCTCCCAGAGTGAACAAGGAATGGGTTACATTATTAGTAGCATCCTTAGTTCAAAAGGTTGATAATTTCAGCATTGACTTAGGAGTACCCCTTTTTTCTAGAAGCAAGTCTAAGGACTTTGGTTACATACTCGGACAAAATCTGGAAAATGTTTCAAGGCTGGAAGGAGTCATTTTTTTCTATTGCTGGAAAGGAAGTACTAATTAAGAGCATTGGCCAAATCAATACCAACATAAGTTCTATTGGGCCGTTGGGGAAAAACTTTGCTTTCAAAAAGCTTTAGGTGGCGGGATGTAAAAGGCTTCAACAAGGCTCTTATAGCCAAACAAGTTTGGCTTATTTTAAACTCTTCATCCTCCTTGGTAACGAGTAATTTGAAGAGTGTTTACTTCACAGATGGTGAGATTTCATCAATTGTTTTGGGTCGAATCCCTTATTCTTCTTTGGACAAGTTTGCTTTTGGAATGAGACATTTTAACTTGGGTATTTACTACAAGGTGGGCAATGGCGTTTCCATTTCGGTTGAAACAGAGACTAAGATCGAGTAACTTAGTCATCGATTTGAAATAGTCAGTCTTAAATAATAAACAACATTATAAAGTAAGAATGACTTATTTCTTGGTCTGATCTTATGCAAACTCATTACATAGGACGCCCCCATTCGCATGTCTCCATATGAACGATTAAAATCACATCATTAGTACTAAATACAAAGTGGGTCGCATTCGATAGTGTTACCAGAATAAGGTACCCAACCTTATTTGTATATTATAGACCGTTTTGGCTATTTACTCGAACTTGATCCATCTTTATGTCTCCACACAAAGTCCAAGTACTCTTGTAATAGCCATAAATCTTAGTTTATTGGATTTAGTCTTCACTAGTGTAATTTACAGATTCAATAATAGTTTTATTGAATAAATGATCAATAACATCCTTATTGCAAATAGAATATGTTTAATATTACAAATTGCAAGTTTTAGGATATACAACCCAACAATATAACACATAACCTATAGTTTTTATATTGTATCAAATACAATATAACCTATAGTTTTTAATTCTCTTAATCATTTGTGGTATTTAATATAAATCACATTTATACTAAGTTTAATTATATAAATCCAATCCATATAATTAATATTTGAATCATATTCAAATATTTAATTCATCTCAAATAAACTTTATATTGTAATATATCAAATGTATTATATTAATTATATCATATATAATTAATTTGAACAATTCAAATTAATCCAAAATTAATTCTCTATAATCCCAGTTGAGCTACAGAGGGGACCTTATGGACCTATAGATTAAAGCTCCAATGGTACTCGAATAATTAATTAACCTCCTTTAATTAAATTATTCAACATCTATTAACTGTCAGTTACACCACTAAAGACCGAATTGCACTTTTCACATTACAGATATATTTCTCTGTTCATTGGATATAACCAGCCAACAGTGCAATGAACCTTTTGTTGGGAATATCCTAAAACTCGCAGTTCGTAAATATTGGAAACATATTCTATTTATCAATAAAAGTATTATTGAGTTGTTCATTCAATAAAATGTTATTGATATTGTATTCTATTTTAAAATCCAATAAACGAACTCATGACTATAATATGAATACTTTAACTTTATGCAGAAACATAAATATGGATCAAGTTTTAGTTTATAGCCAAAATGGTCTATAAGTATATGGATGAGATTGGATACCTCATCCTGTTGACACTATTGGATGCGGCCCACTTTGTATATTGATACAAATGATGTGATCTCAAAATTATCCATGTGGAGACATGTGACTGGAGGCATCCTATGCAAAGGATGTTTTCATAAGATCGGACCTTGAAATAGTCACTTTTCTTTATAACGACCATTTACTGTTAAAACTAACTATTTCAAAATCGATGACCCAGGGTAACTCGATCTTAATCCTGAGTTAACTATGAACTCCTATTTATTCGGGATTGTCCTTTGATCTGCATAGATGAGAGTAGTCCAACAACACTACTCAATAAGCCTCCCATTTTGGGGATAAGACTGGATAGATAGCTGGGGATATAGTCCTACAAGATGGAATTCACTCCTACCCAATTTAGGATTAGCATATAGGTTGTTCTCTTAATTACTAATTCCTGGTCTTAAACAATGGGGCCCCACCCTCTCATGATCGAGAGGGTCATGGTTTATTAGTTGGACTATAAACCAATTGTTCAATAAAGGTTCAGTGGGAGCTTAAGGAGCAATATGTATTAGAGGGGTAAAACGGTAATTTTGACCAAGCTGTAAATAAAACAACTTGTGAAAAGTCAACTTCCATTATGGTTAAAATGGACAGAAATATATCTATAGTGAGAAGAGTACAACTATTGAGCTATAGTGGTGTGTCTTGGTAATTAACGAATATTGTTTAATTCGAATTAAAGAGTTTAGCCAATGAATTTTTAAATCGTTGGAGCTCATGATCTATAGGCTCATAAGGTTCCTCTACCAACTCATAAAATTATATCGATTCCCCTCTTGTCAATTTGAACATTTCAAACTGACCCAAAAACTAACTCTCAACTTGTATCCAAGCTACCAAGGGGACCTTATGGACTTATGGCTCAAAGCTCCAATAGTACGTGAATATCTGACTAAACTCTTTAGTCACGATATCCACCATCCGTTTATTACCAGACATTCTACTAAAGACCGACAGTTGAACTTTTATTACCATAGATATATTTCAATGTCCATTGGATATAACCAATCATTAGTACAATGACCCTTCACAGATGCTCGTAATTATAGCAGGCTAATTTATTGGTTTGCCCCTGTAGTTACATCTTGCTCCTTAAGTACCACTGATTCCTCTAATGAATAATACAACATAGTCCTACTATGTGTGAAACCCTCTCGGGCCATGAGAAGGCATGTGGTACCGCATCGTTCAAACCCTGAGATCAGCCCTTAAGAGAACAATCTATCTACTTACCCCTACTTCGGGGAAGGAGTGAACTTCATCTTGTGAAGCTGAGTTCTCAGCTCCCAAATCAGATGAATCCTCAAACTGGTAGGTTTGAGTCGGCACTCTGGCTACTCGCACCCATGCAAATCAAAGGACCGCCCTCAATGGCAAGAGCTCCCAACTCACTCAGGATTAAGGTCATGTTACCTATGGTCATCCTAGTGAAGTGAAGTCTTAGTCATGAATGGAGTTATATGACGAGACGTTAAAACTTCGAGGTCAGATTTTATACAAACTCTTTGTATAGGACGCCCCCGCTCGCATGTCCTCTACATGAATGATCAGGATCAGACCATCTGTGACCATCTATAGTATATAGATAAGGTTTCCCTCCTATATCTATATACTATAGACCATTTTGGTTGTCACTTAAGACATGATCCACTTGTATATCACTACATACATGCTTAAGTTACATAAAGACAACCAGGGATATTAAGTTTATTGGTTTGTTGTAAAATAAAAAATATCTAAATGTGCAAAGTCAAGAAGTGAAGTAAATATCATATATATTATGCATCGTTCTTACAAAGTTGTTTACAAACTACAGGACACGAGATTTTAGGGCACAAATCCCAACATGACTGCTCCTCGGTAGAATCTATTCTGACTCACTAATGTATTGTTGCAAATAAATTCAACTTTGGCATTAGATTAATTTTTGCTAAAATTGGATTGAAATGCATGACTCTAATAGAATATTGTTTATTTTTCAGCAATGTCGTACTCAATTATACAACTACTAGCTTGCGATAAATTCAACGGTGAAGGGTTTTCAAACTAAAAATCAAACATAAATACAGTACTAGTGGTTGACGATTTGAGGTTCGTTTTAACAGAAGAATGTCGTCCTTTTCCCAGTTCAAATACCAAAATGTTCGGGAAGTCTATTATAGATGGGTTCAGGCTAACGATAAAGGTAGAGCCTATATCTTAGCAAGCATATCTAATGTGCTTACTAAGAAGCATGAAGCCATGGTTACTGCATGCGAGATCATGGCTGTTAGAACCAGAGGACATGCAGCGGAAGCACAACGGATCAATAAGCATTCTAATTCATTAATTTTGGCTATAAACTTAAGCATGCTCATAAACTAATAAGAGGGTTTCATGATATACCTTTGTAGAACCACTTGAATCTTGATTCCAGCTACAAATCTCCTCCAAATCAACTTGTGAACCACCGCAAGGCCTTTCCTACTATTCTCTTAGTGCCTTAGATTGGGACTCAAAATAAGCTTGAATAAAGGGAATTTGGAGAACAAGACACTGTTGTACCATGGAAGAAGACTTTCTTCAACCTCAAGTTCTTCAACAAGAACTTATCAAGTGCATCAGTTGCATGCTCGATTCCCAGCCCAATCTTCTCTATTTATTGCAAGACCATCATGCAAAGAAGATAGCTGCATGAAGAGCAACTCATGCTTGGAAGATTGAATCAAGAATAGAGTGGAGAATGAGTGAGCATCTTAGTTTGAAAGTGGAGAATTCCCACTTTTGGGATTTTCTATTTTCATCTTTTTCCAATTTTGAATTTTAAAATTGATTTCCAAAATCAATTTTTGTTTTCAAAATTGAAAACTTTATTAATTTTACAAAATTAATTCATAAATTAATTTTCTAATAAAATTAATAATAAATAATTAATTAAATAATTTAATTAATTCTAATTAATTTAATATCAAACATTAAATTAATTTAACACAAATTCTTCCATCATGAATCCTATTCATGAATTTAATATTTAAATCATATTTAAATATTTATTGATTCTCCAATTTCGTTTAATTTCGAAATTAAATGCGTAATTATATCACATATAATTACTACTAATTTGAACATTTCAAATTAACTTATCATGCTACTCTAAGACTAATCCATTTATGAGCTAGTAGAGAGACCTCGTGGACCTATAAATCATAGGCTCCAACGCTCCGAGATTAATTGACTAAACTCTTTACACCGAATTAACCCTCATTCGTTAACTACTAGGTCACTCCACTAAAGCCCAGAGTTGCATTCCCCTCACTATAGATATATTATGTCCACTCGATATAACCATGATTAGTAAGTTAATCCTTCACAGGTTGTTCATAATAATGGCTAGGTCAAATGGCTGTTTCACCCCCAAGATTACCTCTTGTTCCTTAAGTCCTATTGATTCTCTAATGAACAATTGGTTTGTGATCCCATCAAAAAACCAAGTCCTTCTCGGGCCAATGAGAGGGTGGGGTCCCTTGTTTAATACCCTGAGTCAACACTTAAGGGAATAACCTCTCTACTATCCCTAAAAGCGGGTAGGAGTGAATTTCATTTTGCACCCTATGTTCTCAGTTATCTACTCGTTCTTACCCCTGAAATGGAGGTTTATTGAGCTAGCGCTGTTGAGCAAACCCTCACCTATGGAAATCTAAGTATAATCCTCAATAAACAGGGGTTCATAGGTAGCTCAAGATTAAGGTCAAGTTACCTAGGTCATCGCTTTAATCGTCAGTCTTAAACAGTAAACAGCGTAATAGTCATGTAATAGTCACTTATTTCATGGTTTGATCTTGTACAAACCCTTTGCACAGGATGCCCCCACTCCTCATATCATAACATGTATGAATTAGGATCACATTGTCTGTAGCACTTTACAACTCTTTGTAACAACTATAGAGTGGGTCGCATCTGATAGCGTTACTAAAATAAGGCACCCAACCTTATTCATATACTATAGATCATTTTAACTATTTACTCAAACCTAATCCACTTTTATGCCTCCACATAAAGTTCAAGTACTCGTGTAATAGTCATGGATCCTTATAATTTATTGGATTTATTTCTAAAACGAAATAAGTACTTCATATATTCAATAACAACTTATTGGATTTTTAGAATAGGTTTTATTATTTATAAACCACAAGTTTTAGGACATAAAACCTAACAATGGCGTTGCTGCAAGAAATGTTTGGGCAACCGTCTTCTTCAGTACGACATGATGTTATTAAATACGTCTATAACTCCCATATGAAAGAGGAGACCTCTATTAGAGAACATGTCCTGGACATGATGGTCCATTTCAACATTGCGAAAGCTCATGGCGCTGTCATAGATGAAAAGAGTCAAGTTAGTATGATAATGGAATCTCTTTCGAAGAGCTTTCTGACATTTCGTACTAATGTTGTAATGAATAAGATTGATTATAATTTGACCATTCTTCTGAATGAACTACAGACTTACCAATCCTTGATGAAAAATAAGGAACGTGAAACAAATATTATTTTACAGAAAAAATCTCTTAAGGGATCTTTCTCTGGAACAAAACCCTTAGAGAAAAAGAAGTATGCTTCTTCTTTAAACGATAAGAGTATCCAGATGAAGAAAAAAGAAAAAAGGAAGAAGAAAGCCCTTGCAAAGAACAGTAAGAATAAAGCACCAAAAGGAAAATGTTTCCATTGTAATGAAGACGACCATTGGAAAAGCATTGCCTGTAGTATCTTCTTGAAAAAAGAGCTCAAAAGGCAAACCAAAGTATATCCAATTTACTTGTGGTAGAAACATGTTTAGTGGAAAGTTTTCACTTAACCTGGATACTATACTTAGGCGCCGGTAACCATATTTCCACTTTTCTTCAGGAAACTAGTTCCTGGACGCAGCTATCAGAAAATGAAATGACTTTCAAGGTAGGAACAGGTGAAGTCATTTCAGCAGAAGCAGTGGGAGACGTCAAGTTATATTTCAGAGATGCTTACATTTTACTTGAAAATGTATATTATGTACCTAGAATGAAAAGGAACTTAATCTCTGTATCTTGTTTATTGGATAATATGTACAAAGTATCTTTTGATATTAATGAAGTGTTCATTGTTCAAGAGTTGTTCATATTTGTTTTGCTAGACTTGAAAATAACTTGTATGTGTTAAAACCAATGGAAGCAAAATACATTTTAAATATAGAGATGTTTAAAACGACAAAAACTCAAAATAAAAGATGAAAGATTTCTCTCAATGCCTATCTTTGGCACGTAAGACTTAGTCATATAAATCTCAACAGGATAGAGAGACTGGTAAAAAAAGATCATCTAAATCAATTAAAGGCCAATTCATTGCCTCCGTTGAATCATGTTTTGAGGGTAAAATGACCAAAAAAACTTTTACAAGAAAAGATCTTAGAGCCAAAGAACCCCTAAGAACTTATACATTCAGACCTTTGTGGTCTGATGAATGTTAAAGCTCGAGGAGCATATGAATATTTCGTCAATTTTGTTGATGATTATTCAAGGTATGGCTATATTTACCTAATGAGTCACAAATCTGAAACTCTTGAAGAGTTCAAAGAATTTAAGACAGAATTTGAAGACTTATTAGGTAAAAGAATTAAAATACTTTGATCAGATCGAGGTGGTGAGTATATGGATTTACAATTCCAAAACTATCTAATAGATCATGGCATTGAATCCCAACTCATAGCACCTAGAACACCACAATAAAATGGTGTTGTAGAAAGGAGGAACCAAACCTTGTTGGACATGGTTCGTTCTTTGATGAGTTATGCTCAGTTACATCAATCCTTTTGGGGGTATGCAGTACAGACTGCAGTATATATTTTGAACATGATTCCCTTAAAAAGTGTTTCAAAAACACCATATGAGTTGTGATAGGATGTAAAGGTAGTTTCATCACTTCATAATCTGGGGATGCCCAGCACATGTGCTAGTGCAAAATCCTAAGAAATTAGAATGACGTCCAAAATTATGCCTATTTATAGGGTACCCTAAAGAAACAAAAGGTGGATTTTTTATGATCCTCAAGAAGATAAAGTATTTGTATCGACAAATGCTACATTCTTAGAAGAAGATCATATTAAGAATCATCAAACTCGCAATAAACTAGTATTAAATGAAATTGTCCAGAGAAACTACAAATTTAGTCAGAGTTGTTGATCAAGCTAGTCCATCAACAATAGTTGTTACTTCATCATATCCTTCTCAAGAGTTGAGAATGCCTCGACATAGAAGGATTGTATGACAGCCTAATCGCTATATGAGTTTTGCAGAAACTCATGTCATCATACCTAATGATGGCTTAGAGGATCCATTAACCTTTAAATAGACAATGGAAGATATAGATAGAGATCGATGGACTGAAGCCATGAACCTAGAAATAAAGTTAATGTACTTCAATTCTGTCTGAAGACTTGTAGATTAACCAGATGGGGTCAAACCTATTGGTTGCAAATGGATCTACAAGAGAAAGCCAGACCAAACTGGTAAGGTGCAGACCTAGAAAACAAGACTCGTGGAAAAAGGTTTTACCCAAAGAGAGATGGTAGACTATGAAGAAACCTTCTCTTCTGTCGTCATGATAAAATCTATAAGAATACTTTTATCCATTTCTGCATTTAATGACTATGGAATATGGAAAATGGATGTCAAGACAGCTTTTTTGAATGGTCATCTTGATGAAAGTATTTACATGTCTCAACCAGAAGGTTCATTGAACAGGGTCAAGAGCAAAAGATTTTCAATCTTAAAAGATCCATTTATGGGTTAAAACAAGTATCTAGATCTTGAAATATAAGATTTGATACTGTGATTAAATCTTATGGCTTTTAGCAAACTATTTATGAACCTTGTGTTTAATAGAAGATAGTCGACCAAACTGTAGCTTTCCTGGTCCTTTATGTTGATGATATCTTACTCATTAGGAATGAGACAAGTTTTCTTGTTGATGTAAAAAAATGGCTAACATTGCAATTCCAAATGAAAGATTTAGGAAATGCACAGTACGTTCTTAGAATCCAAATTGTTCGGAATCACAAGAACAGGATGCTAGTGTTATCTCAAGCATCTTATATTGACAAGATGTTGTCAAGGTATAATATGCAAAGTTCCAAAACGGGTATGTTACCTTTTAAACATGGAATTCATTTTTCAAAGGAACAGTGTCCTAAGATGGCTCAAGAAGTTGAGGAAATGAAAAGAATTTCATATGCATCCACAGTTGGTTGTCTGATGTATGCTATGTTTGTACACGTCTTGATATATGCTTTGCAATTGGAATTGTCAACAAGTTCCGGTCTAACCCTAGATACAGTCATTGGACTACTGTTAAAAACGTCCTCAAGTATCTCTGGAGAACAAGAGACTATATGCTTGTGTATTGGCCTAAGGATTTGATCCTTATGGGATATATTGATGCAGATTCTAGGAAATCTACTTCAGGATCAGTTTTAGCTCTTAATGACTGTATTAATTTAATTAATTAATTTTGTTTTAGGGTGTCAAAATCGGGCCAATTTTTGTTGTTTAATTTAATTATGCATTGGATGTATGTTTTAAATTATTTATTATTTGAATTTATATTACATATTATATGTCATATAGATTCAAAAATATCCACTTTAGGATAAACTTGTACGTGCATCATAATTAAATATAAAAGGCTATATTTTTTATATGCATGATCGAATTAGCATGCCCAAGCATCATAATATAAGGGTTATGTTAGTGATGTTTGATCTATCTAAGCATGTCCATGCATCATACTATATATTAAAATTGTTCTAATAAATAGTGGAATGATGTATGTGAATGCTTGATATGTTTATAGATTTAAATAATTCATTAATTTATAAAGAGTTATAGTATTAATAAGATTGATTAAAATCTATAATCTTGATTGGATGCAAACATAGGTCCAAATTATTTTAAATGGTTTAAAATTGACTTATGTTATTTTTAATGGGATTAAGAATAGGTTAATCTTTTTTATTTGTTTTAACAAAATTAAAATGAATTTCAATAAAAGATTAAATTTATAAAAAAAAATTGCCCATAAGGGACCTTTGTCTAAGGAAGGTTCTGTCTAGGAGGGGGTATTTAAGTTAATGAAAACGGAACATCTCCACCTGGAATTGACTTAGAAGGTGAATTGGGCAAATATTTTATAAGCATGTAATAAATGATTGATTTTATTGAAAGAGTTTAATAAATGAAATCAAGTATTGTTAAACCATTAAATATAAATGTTATATTGAGCAAATGTAAAGGACTTAGATAAATTCATTAGTTGGGTTTTACTAAGTATAATAAAATATTAGAATAATTTAGTGGGAGAAAGTTGGTATATAAGATCCATGCTCGGCTTCGTGTCATCCTGGGAGTGGCCTCATTTCAGAGAGTGTTTACATGGGTCAATAACAAGGTGAATGGGGAAAGTATTCATAGTAAGTGGGAGAGGGATGCGTGTCAACGTATCCCACGGTCTCATCCATTAGGTTGCACTGTTAGATTCTTATGGTCCTCTTACATGTTTTCCTAGAGTGACCATCCTTTCGAAGGGCTTTATCATAGGGGGTCAGGACAACGCAAACTCCAGCAATGGATAGAACTTTCATTCCCTTCAGTAGCCTGTTGAAGCGTACCTATGGGATCCAAAAATGAGAGGGTCACACTTACGGGATGAATTAAGTTAGTTAATGAATCCTTGACTAAACAATGGTAGCTAAAAACTATAGGAATATGAGTTATTATGGTATTAGTAATTGGTTGAAATTGTCTCAATTTAGAGGAGGAGTGGCTGATCACTCTTCGGTCACTGTTGCTCTAAACCTCTAAAGTATTGTTGCAAAAATTGAAATCAATACTTTAATTAGGGTTCTTTAATTAAATATGTGTTTGCTAAATTGATTGGATAATTAAGTAATGGATTATGACAAAGATAACTAATAAGGTCATTTTATTGTTATATTTTTTAGCATGTCTTCCAAAATCATATCTTTGCTTAAAAATGAAAAATTAATCAGTGAAAACTATGCGACGTGAACATCTAACCTGAATATGATTCTGATTGTTGATGATCTGTGATTTGTCTTAACAGAGGAATATTCTCCAGTCTCCGCTCGAAATTCATCTCACGCGTTGAACGAAGGTCAATGACAAGGCCCGAGTCTATATCTTGGCAAGTTTGTCTGAAGTTCTTACTAAGAAGCATGAGACCATGATGACTACATGTCAGAGCATGGAGTCCCTCCAGGAGATGTTTGGACAACCATATGCTTAAATCCAGCACAAGGCCCTCAAATACATTTATAATGTATGCATGAAAGAAAGCCAATCAGTGAGAGAACATGTTCTTGACCTGATGGTCTATTTCAATGTCGCTGAAATGAACGGTGTGGTCATAGACAAACAAAATCAGGTGTCCTTTATTTTAGAATCTCTTCCGAAGAGTTTTCTTCAATTCTTTAGCAATGTGGTAATGAAAAAAATACAGTACAATTTGACTACCCTTCTAAACGAGTTACAAAATTTTTAAGTCTCTTATGAAAGATAAAGTATTGGTAGTATGAGAGGCAAATGTTGCCCATTGTAAAAAGTTCCATAAGGATTCATCCTCTGGAACTAAGTTTATTCCTTCAACTTCTGGTACTAAAAAGATCCAAAAAAAAGAAGTGAGGGAAGGGGAAGGCTCTTGCTGCTGGCGAAGGCAAGGGCAAAACTGCTGACAAGCGTAAATGCTTCCACTGTAATGTGGATGGTAACTAGAAACACAATTTCCCCTTGCTCAGAAGAAGAAATAAAAAGAAGGTAAATATGATTTAGTAAAAAATGACCATGATGTCTGGATACTTGATTCAGGAGCCACTAATAATGTTTATTCTTCTTTACAGGGAATTAGTTCCTTCCAACAGCTAGAAGACGGTGAAATGATGTTCAAGGTTGGAACGAAAGATGCCATTTCAACTCGTGCAGTGAGAGTTGCTAAGTTGTCTTTTGGAAATAGATTTTTGTTTTTAGAAAATTTATACATTATTCCTAAGATGAAGAGGAACCTTGTTTCTATTTCTTGTTTAATTGAACTCAGTTTCTTTTAATTCAAATGAAGCGTTCATTATAAAAAAATGGTGTAATTATTTGTTCAGCTAAACTAGAAAACAACTTTATATCGACAAAATTTTGACTTGATATTCAATGTAGAACTCTATGAAGGGTTCGTTAACTTTTAGGCACAAAGTTCACTTGTCTAAGGAATAGTGACCCAAGACACCTAAAAAAGTAGAGGATATGAGACGTATTCTTTATGCCTCAGTTATGGGCAGCTTAATGTATGTTATGCTTTGCACTAGGCCACTGTTCAATCTAGGGTTAAACCACTGGACAGTGGTTAAGAAAATCCTCAAGTAACTTAGGAGAATAAGGGACTACAAGCTGGTGTATAAAGCTAAGAATTTGATCTTTATAGGATACACCGATTCTGATTTCCAAACTGACAGGATTATAGAAAATCCATGTCAGGATTAGTTTTACCCTAAACGGGGGAGCTGTAGTATGGCGTAGTATCAAGCAAGGATACATTGTAGATTCCACAACTGAGTATGTAGCTATTTATGAAGCATCAAAGAAAACAATTTGGCTAAGGAAGTTTTTGAGTGATTTGGAAGTGGTTTCAAATATGAACTTATCCATCACCTTATACCGTGATGACAACGGGGTAGTAGCAAACTCTAAAGAACCTCGCAGTCACAAACAAGAAAAGCATGTTGAGAGGAAGTATCACCTAATA